>NW_026732519.1:0-120100 GCF_028476545.2 Physella acuta | reverse complement strand
TGTGTGGGGTGGGGGGGGTGGTGTGTGGGGGGGTGGGTTGGTTTTAGTTAAGAGAAAAGAGACAGCACTATCAGCCTAGCGCCCGTTGTACCCTTCCTCAACGGGCCATTTTTCTCGTCTATAATAATAGTTTCGCTGTCTGTCTGACAAGAACGCTCTGTCTGACAAGAACGCTCTGTCTGACAAGAACGCTCTAGAGAAAACACAAGCAAATAAAAACATGCACAGTAATTCGAAAAACGAAATATGACGTCGACACATTTAGCATAGAGTAGAACATAATCTCAAACCAGAGAGTGCACACAGTAATATGACGTCATTGATTCTCGCGTAAACATTGAAAAAAAAGGAAATTTTGTCTAATCTAAATGGTTTGCGTGAAGAGTTTCTTGCATATAATTCTTCAGGTAGGGGCGAAGCCCCACCCCCCGCGTAAGAACGTCTGAGCCCCCCCCCCCCCCCCAATTAATGTGTCTAATCTAAAAAGTGGTTTTCTTGCAATTTCTTTAATGCAATTCTTCGGGTAGTGGCTAAGCGCGACACCAGTGTTTCTTTCAGACTTTTTCCTCCCCGGAGAGTGGTGGGGGGTACTTGAAATTTTCGGGGGCGGGGGTAGAATTTTCGGGGAGGGGGGCGGACACTGGAAAAAGTATATAATTATATTTCGTTGAATGGGACGGTAGACATGTTTTTTTTTGGGGAGTGGGGGGTGGGGGGGGGGGTGGTGTGTGTGGGGTGGGGGGTGGGGTGGGGTGGTTTCCTCATCGATACTCTATAATAAAATTACCGCCTAATTAATGTGTCTAATCTAAAAAGTGGCTTTCTCGCAATTTCTTTAATGCAATTCTTCGCGTAGTGGCTAAGCGCAACACCAGTGTTTCTTTCAGACTTTTTCCTCCCCGGAGAGGGGTGGGGGTACTTGAAATTTTCGGGGGCGGGGGTAGAATTTTCGGGGAGGGGGCGGACACTGGAAAAAGTATATAATTATATTTCGTTGAATGGGACGGTAGACATGTTTTTTTGGGGGGGGGGGGGGGGGGGTGGAGGGGTGGGGGGGGGTGGTGTGTGTGTGGGGGGTTGGGGGGTGGTGTGTGGGGGTGGGGGGGGTGGTGTGTGGGGGGGTGGGTTGGTTTTAGTTAAGAGAAAAGAGACAGCACTATCAGCCTAGCGCCCGTTGTACCCTTCCTCAACGGGCCATTTTTCTCGTCTATAATAATAGTTTCGCTGTCTGTCTGACAAGAACGCTCTGTCTGACAAGAACGCTCTGTCTGACAAGAACGCTCTAGAGAAAACACAAGCAAATAAAAACATGCACAGTAATTCGAAAAACGAAATATGACGTCGACACATTTAGCATAGAGTAGAACATAATCTCAAACCAGAGAGTGCACACAGTAATATGACGTCATTGATTCTCGCGTAAACATTGAAAAAAAAGGAAATTTTGTCTAATCTAAATGGTTTGCGTGAAGAGTTTCTTGCATATAATTCTTCAGGTAGGGGCGAAGCCCCACCCCCCGCGTAAGAACGTCTGAGCCCCCCCCCCCCCCCCCCCCAATTAATGTGTCTAATCTAAAAAGTGGTTTTCTTGCAATTTCTTTAATGCAATTCTTCGGGTAGTGGCTAAGCGCGACACCAGTGTTTCTTTCAGACTTTTTCCTCCCCGGAGAGTGGTGGGGGTACTTGAAATTTTCGGGGGCGGGGGTAGAATTTTCGGGGAGGGGGGCGGACACTGGAAAAAGTATATAATTATATTTCGTTGAATGGGACGGTAGACATGTTTTTTTTGGGAGTGGGGGGTGGGGGGGGGGGTGGTGTGTGTGGGGTGGGGGGTGGGGTGGGGTGGTTCCTCATCGATACTCTATAATAAAATTACCGCCTAATTAATGTGTCTAATCTAAAAAGTGGCTTTCTCGCAATTTCTTTAATGCAATTCTTCGCGTAGTGGCTAAGCGCAACACCAGTGTTTCTTTCAGACTTTTTCCTCCCCGGAGAGGGGTGGGGGGTACTTGAAATTTTCGGGGGCGGGGGTAGAATTTTCGGGGAGGGGGCGGACACTGGAAAAAGTATATAATTATATTTCGTTGAATGGGACGGTAGACATGTTTTTTTTTGGGGGGATGGGGGTGGGGGTGGGTGGGTGGGGCTGGGGTGGGGGTGGGGTGTGTGGGGTGGGGGTGGGGTGGGGTGTGTGGGCTGGGTGGGGGGTGGGGTTGGAGGTTGGGGGTAGGTGTGTGTGGGGGATGGGTTGGTTTTAGTTTAGAGAAAAGAGACAGCACTATCAACCTAGCGCCCGGTGTATCCTTCCTCAACGGGCCATTTTTCTCGTTAATACTAATAGTTTCGCTGTCTCTCTATCTATCTATCTATCTATCTGTCTGACAAGAACGCTCTAGAGAAAAGACAAGCAATTTAAAAAACATGCACAGTAATTCGAAAAACGAAGTATGACGTCGACACATTTAGCACAGAGTAGAAAATAATCTCAAACCGGATAGTGCACACAGTAATATAATGACGTCATTGATTATCGCGTAAACATTGAATAAAAAGGAAATGTTGTCTAATCTAAATGGTTTTGCGTGAAAAGTTTCTTGCATACAATTCTTCGGGTAGGGGCGAAGCCCCACCCCCCGCGTAAGAACGTCTGAGCCCCCCCCCCCCCCCTCCCCAACTCAAAAGAAATTTCCTCATCGATACTCTATAATAAAATTACCGCCTAATGAATGTGTCTAATCTAAAAAGTGGTTTTCTTGCAATGGGACGGTAGACATGTTTTTTTTTTTGGGAGGGGGGGGGGGTGGAGGGGGGGGGGGGTGGTGTGTGTGTGGGGGGGGGTGGTGTGTGGGGGGGGTGGGTTGGTTTTAGTTTAGAGAAAAGAGACAGCACTATCAACCTAGCGCCCGGTGTATCCTTCCTCAACGGGCCATTTTTCTCGTTAATATATAATATTAAATAGGATGAAATTTATAACTAACCGTAAACTTTGTTATTTCAAATTATAATGTTATTTATTTATTTATAATTCTAGCAATGTCTAGAATAGTTACCCATGTTTGAATTATTGAAGGACGTCCCTTTATTTAGGGCAGGGGTCGGCAACCTTTTGAAGCGGAAGAGCCAAAAGTTGCAATTTTTAAATTTCCCTGGTTTTAAAGAGCCACTAACATTTATTTATTTTAAATATTTGATTTTTTTATTAAGATTATTAGTATTTGTGCAAGGAGCTGGAGAGCCGCATCTTGATATCAAAAGAGCCGCATGCGGCTCGCGAGCCGCAGGTTGCCGACCCCTGATTTAGGGGATCTAAAATTTTATTTGTTTACTAAATTTGAAGAAGTACATAAAAGGTATTCTTCAAAATTGAATAGAACTATGTTAAAATATATCTACGCTTTTCAGACTTTCAAACAGAACCTACAGTTAAGTACTCAAGTGGTAAAATATATTCTTTTTACAAGTTTACATAGCTAATATAAAAGATTTGTTATAATTATTACATAATGAAATTTAGAACGTTTTATTGTGTTTTGCAAACATATCTTTGCTACACTTGGTTTATTTAGCTATTCTTGTGAAAGTTATTTCCCTTGAATAAAATTGTGTTATTTGGATCTTTCAAATGGGAGATAATTCGTTGTTTAACTTTACATTCATTTCAAATTTCATATATTACAATTTTAGGTTGGAATGGAATCTATAAGATTTATAACCTTTTATTTTTCAAAAACAAAAAAAATCGTTACATAATCACACAATATAGACTTTCTACAATTATAACTTAGGACAGGCAAGCTTAAAACAGGTAAGTTCCGTTTTGGAACTCACCTTGGGAGGACTGCAGAGAGCCCAACACTACAAGACCTTTTTTTTCAGTGGGTTTTTTCCAGACTTTTTCTCCCGGGAGAAGGGGGGGGGGAAGCACTTAAAATTTTCTAAAGTGGGGGGGGGGGGGCCGGGGCTATGTCGTAAAGTACAAAGTAGATTCGTGGACTATTTCAATAGAATGTGATTACGCTTGCAAACAGGAATTGAGAGAATTAGTACAAACTTTTGCAACGAAGGAGGCAAGTAAAATTTGAATTTGATGTCTACTTATAACGTGTATGCAATTGCTAATAAATTAATATGTTACTTTTAATTAATTGTTTTCTGTATACATATGTTTTAGTAATTAATTTGTGTGAAAGGGGGCGTTTTAATAAGTTTTGCCTAGGGCGCTAAATAACCTGGCGCCGGCACTGGTTCTGACGGTTTGGTCTATCAGTTGAGTTGTTCTGATGTTTGGTGGCCTATGTTCGTAGTTCTGAGCTCCGTTTATTGACATATCAAATGTCTGGATGTATGATGAGCTTGTAAAAGTGCTACACTGTATGTGTCAACGACGTAATACAGGCAGTAAGAACCTGATCCTTTAATAGTACAACTTTAACGACGGCATAAATCAGACTTAACGTATCGCTGCAGACGTTGCGCTGGTAGCATGATGGATGCACTGGAGCTGTTGTAAGATTATCCTGGGTCGGCTTAAGTCTGGCACCAATGCTGTTGGTAGGCAATACTTAGAAGCATGGTATGTGAATACAGTCATGGGACATTCCGGGTCAGACAGTCTCAAAAGCTAAACTGATATTTCAGTTGAATCGAGGAGGTAGGGTGGGAGGGAGGAGGTAGGAAAGAGGTAGTAGAGTGGAAAGGATAGAGGCAGTGGCGTAGGCAGGGGGGGGGGGGGTTTAGGGGGTTCATAACCCCCCCCCCCCATACACCCCTCGGAATATATATAAAAAGTATGAGGGGGGGTGCAAATCGAAAGTTTGAGGGGGGAGGTGCAAATCGAAAAATTGAGGAGGGGTTGCAAATCGAATGTTTGAGGGGGGGGGGGGGTGCAAATCGAAAGCTTGTCGCCGGGTAAAAATTGGAAACCCCCCTCCCTTGTGACGATCCTGGCTACGCCACTGGATAGAGGTATAGAAGAAGAGGTATAGATGAAGAGGTATGGAAGAGGAGACATAGAAGAGGAGGTATAGAAGAGGAGGTAGAAAAGAGGAGGAGTTAGAGAAGATGACATACAGTGGATAGAGGTAGAGAAGAGGAAGTAGAGTTTTGAGGAGGAAGAGAATGATAAGAGGGGGCAGAGTTGGAGAAGGGTGTAAAGAAAATGAGGAAGTAAAGTGAGTGTAGGAGGTCGAGAGAAGAGGAGGTAGGATGTGATGTGGATGTAGAAAAGAAGAGGTTGGAAAGGATAGAGGTAGAGAATAGAAAGTAGAGAAGAGGAAGTAGAGTTTGAGAAGGAAGAAAATGATAAGAGGGGGCATGGCGGAGGGTGTAAAGAAAATGAGGAAGTAAAGTTGGATTAGGAGATAGAGAAGAGAAAGAGGTAGATGAAAGCAAAGACATAAACAGAGGAGGAAGTAGAAAAGGAACAGGAAGTTTAAAAGGAGGAGAATTTTAGGAGTAGCTAGTCTTGGATGAGCTAGAGTGTGATAATGAGGCGCCAATAATAAAAAATTAAAAAATCAAATAAGAAATTTAAATCATAACAACGTGATCATATTGTATAGCTCTTTCTGTAAACACGTCGTAACACGTTGGTCCGTTTAGGCTTCCCAAATGTCAGTATCAATCCACGATCCTACACCTCTGACCCCCATCCCATCACACATCTCACTCCCACCCCCACCCTTCTCACCAGAGGCGCAGTGACCCTTCCCGGCGCCCGGGGACAAACTTTCGATTTGCACCACCCGTCGAACTTTTGATTTACACACCCCACCCCTCAAACTTTCAATTTGTTTTTCCAACCCATTTTGGCGCCCCCCCCCTAAGGTCGGCGCCCGGGGACATATGTGTCCCCCCCCCCCGACCCCGACCCCCTCGCTTCCCACCCCAAACACACGCATAATTAGGCTTGACTCCTAACATACAAGACCTCTATCCTCCTAACATTAATATTCACTTTATGGTTATTCTTGTCGATCACTATCTGTATGTACCTTAACAAGACACTTCCCCAAACTCTACTTCACCTAGACTACTAGCTTCAGCGGGTCTTTCCCCCCCCCCCCCCCCCCAGCCTCAGGGCTCGATCTCCTCCATTATTGTCCTGACTTAAGCAGGCGGCCAAACATCCCAGTTCAACAATCAAGGCTCGGCCAGTTCAAACAAAATTTGGACCAGTCCGTACAAGATAGAACCAGCCGCTAGGGGGATCTCATGCACGTTGTATTAGGCTTGAGGGGGAGGGGGGGGGGGGTAAATCACATGCTCGTTGTATTGAGCTCAGTTCAATTGATATCACTGATAAAAAGCAATCAATAATAATGTCACTAGTATGTCCCTGAATTTGAAGGAACAATTCCTAACATGTATTACAACATGAACAATTTTAAACACACTTTATTTTTTAAAGTGTGAGGGAAAGTTTTTTTTTTTTATTATTTCAAAGACAGTTTTAAAAGGTTTTTTATATAAAGGTAGTTAACTTTCCGAACCTGGTCGTACTTGGGGCAGATGAAGGAAAAAGAGTGCACTTGCCTCTGTGACTTCGGCCTAAGAAGGGGTAGTATAGTAAGCAATATGCACGACCGATGGGACGAAGTGGTCGAACGGCAGAGCATACGACTTCTAACCCGAAAGTCCCTTGCGAATCTAGGTCCTAGTACGTCCCTGAGTCCACCCAACTCTGATGGATACCCGACTCAGGGAAAGTAAAGGTGGCTAGGCAAGGTGCTGACTACACTATCCCTTCATATGACGAGATTTCATAAACAGGTGAACGGTACTTCACTTGCCCCATAGACCGTCAAGTATGAATGAAACTTTTACTTCCTTATACCTGACCGACTTAACTTTTCCTGAGTCTCGTACCCATCATCACTGGATGCCACAAGTGGAATACTTTTAATGTTATACATGATCACAAATAAATATGATTTATTGTCTGTATGGTTTATCCTTACACACACGCTCACAAGGGCGCCTACGAAAACGAAAGCGGAAGTTGTATTAGAAATACAACTATAAACACATAATGATAAACCATATACATAACAGCGTAAGTTTTTTTAATGTAATATCAACATATGCATGAACCATAGACATTTTGAAAATGTATGATAAATGCCTGTCGCATTTAAACTTCGTTTGTTAAAAAAAAAATTCGACTAAAGTTGTTTTAAAATAATCAATACTTTAAACTAATGTTTAGTTAAACTACACTACCCTGTGATAACTCTAACTTCAGCCCAAAACTGATGACCTTAACACACTTAACCCTAACCTCCTGGCTGGTTTGATGTTCGGTCTAGTCTTTGATCCCACGACCCAGTGTTCTCCATCACAAGCTCTATCCAACAACCAACACCAACACCCCCCCCCTCCTTTAACAGACGAATAAAACAGCTACACTATATAAAACTAGTATGATATGGCAGAGGCGTCGCGATTCTGGGGCGGGGGTGCAGATCGCACCGGGTGACACCATTCAGGGAGTGGGGGGGGGGTGACACCATTACAAAAAAAAAAGGAAAATATATAGAGAAAATATGCATTTTGCCAGTTCAATTAATGATTAATTGAGTTAATACACCTGTAATAATAACTGACTATAGTTAAAAATCAATGCTATTAACTGTGCACACTGTAAAACTATCAGCCGGACGGGGGGGATGACACCAACTACAAAATTTACAGAGAAAAGAAGGTTGTTATACCAGAGGCGTAGCGACCCTTTCCGGCGCCCGGGGACAAACTTTCGATTTGCAACCCCCCCCCCCCCCTCAAACTTTCGATTTGCACCCCCCCCCCCCCCCCTCGAACTTTTCATTTGCAACCCCTTGCAAATTTTTTATTTGCACCCCTCCCTCGAACTTTTCATTAGCACCCCCCCTCAAACTTTCAATTTGGCGCCCATCCCCCCATAAGGTCGGCGCCCGGGGACATATGCCCCCCCCCCCCGTTCGCTACGCCTCTGTGTTATACATAATACATGTTCATACTTCTGCTGCTAATACATTGTCATAATTCTATGGATAATTCATTGTCATACTTGTATGGATAGTACATTGTCATAACTTCTATAGACAATACATTGAGTTTCGTTACAACTTACAAACACAGCGTCATACTTAAGAAAGAGAAGAAAAAAACCCTCACAATATTTTATCGCTAAAACTTGAACATCACCAAGCTTGTAAACGAATAAATCGTCATATCTTACAAATATAATAGACTCTCTGTTAGCTAACTAACGATAACAAAAGCATTGTCATACCACAGAACTATAGCAAACAAGTTGCCATAATTTCAGAACTTACACATACAGTAAACATATTATTCAACTTCACATACACATTGTCATATTTTACAACCTACATCTACACGCATGCTTTTTAATAAGTTATGCAGACGATGATCTTATGGGATATGTTATCTTAACCCTCATAAATCATTAACATCCGCTATCATAAACTTTTATAGACTAACCCGTTTTATAGAATTTATTTTTAGAATTATAGTTTTTATTTTTAGCACTCCTTTCATCCGAAAATACACCAAGAATCAACAGTGAAAGGGAAAGAAAAGCTATTTTAAAACGCAAGGTTAAATATATAATTCTATTTGTTTATGTTGAAGAATAGCCGTTAATGTCTACATAAAACCGATACATCAGAAAGCATTTGTAAGTCACAAAGAGATATCTATAATGAACCTAAACCTATTCATTACCTAAACGGGGGTAGCAGCGATATCCCAATCTGAAACTAGAGGCATAGCAACCTATTTCGGCTCCCGGGGTGAACTATCAATTTTGCGCCCCGCCCCCATATTTATATATTTATTCCCCCCCCCCCCCGCCTCACCAGTACCCATTCATTGTTTTTTTTTTTCTAATCGTAAAGCCAAGTAGCATTCTATTTTCATGATTTCGATTGTAATTCACCTCAAAATAAACTCAAAATAAAAACTCAAAATAAAAATTAAATTTTTAAAATTTATTTTTCTACCCAATTTGGTGCCCCCTAAGGAAGGCGCACGGGCGGCCGCCACACCTTCCTCCCCTAGCTACGTCTCTGTCTTAAACTAAAACATTACCTTAACGCAGGCGGCTATTATATTTCAACCTTAACCCCAAACCTAACCTGCACCTGAGTTCGTCTGCTGATGTTATACTTTTTAAGTGCCATTCACATTTCCCAGGGCGCAAGAGGCTGTAAAAAGATTTTATTTCTGTTTATTCAAAAACCCTCTTGAACTAGAAAGCTGCTATACTGAATTCAACCATCCTTGGAATAAAAATATTGTTTTAAGTATTTAAAAGTCAACCTGTGTTAACATTAGCTGCAGTTTTAGAACATCTGTTGCCAGTGTTTCTTCCAGACTTTTTTCTGGGGGGGGGGGGGGGGGGGGGCGGGGGGGGCACTTGAAATTTTCGGGGGGGGGGGGGCGGTAGACTTTCTTCAGGGGGAGCGGATACTGTTAAAAGTATATATGTTATATATAAATTATATAAATTTCATTTCGTTCGGGGGGGGGGGGGCGGTAGAATTTTTTCGGGGGGGGGGGGCTTGATGCCTGGAAGAAACTCTGTCTGTTGCAAGCCTAAGGATGTACATTTAGTTTCTATGCTAGTAGTTATGTTAGCCTTTAGTCCTACTAGTGCATCGACCTCTTGACAAGATTTTTAAAACCGCTCCTATGCTAGTAGCCTTACGTCTACCGTTTTTTCAAGATCGAAGGCCTTAAAGCAAACAGTAGACATTGGGATGCACAATATCGCTCTATTGCTTGACCACTGTATTAGTTTTTTTTAATTTCCTACAGTGTATTTATCTCAGATTTAATTATATATCAATTTACTGTATATTAATGTATATGTGTCTCTCTTGAAAAAAAAAGAAAATTTACCCAAAAAATCATCATTTTGCAATGTAAAACGATAAAACATCACAAAACACAGATAATATCAACAAACATAGCCATTACATAGCTTGATATACTCTATATGTTAGTTTTTTTTTATAATAAAAACAAAACTGAGACAAATCCTTTTTTTTTTTCAGGTGCCTAAAACAGCAAAGTAACACGACATGATAAGAAGGGGGTGATTGATTGTGTCGGTGGACTGCGGTCTTTACACTTAATTAAAGGTCAAGGAATCAAATTGAATTAAAGTGGGGCGGACATTCGTGTTGATTAAGTCTGTGGCGGGAGTCACGTGACGACGTGGGAGAGACCGCTGTGTGTGTGTGTGTGGAATGGGGGGGGATGGCTCCTCTTCTTGTTGATTGTTCTTTCTTTTATAGTTGTAAGTCTATGATTTTTTTGGTAGGCTCCTTCTGTTTTTTTTAAGTATTTAAACACTCAGAAATGTACTAGGCCTACAAACATAACACATTACCAATTGCTAACTATAAATTAAAAAATACTCACTTAACTTGAACAGTACTAATTATGGGTTATTTATCTATGAAAGGATCAGTCTTCTTCTTCTTCTTCGTTCTTAATTTTTAGTGTTGGGAGGGATCGGGCCCTATCTGCCAGTGGGTTTGAACTCGAGACTTTTTTCGAATTTATCAACCATGAGCTTTGCCGACTCGACCATGCTTCCACCACAATTAAGGATTACGTGTCAACTTGTTATGCGCCATTGAGGCCATTGACTCCGATTTCAGCCTGCTTTTCTTTTTGGATTTGCTTCCATAGCCTTTGTCCAACCAAGAACAAACCACAAGGCAGCAGTTGTTTGATTTTGGAGTTGTCTCTCCTAGAAGAGTGGCTGTCCCCAGCTAACGAGCCTCATGTGTCCGAGGTTTCGAACTCGAGACTTTTCGGTTTAGCAACCACGCCGACCCCTAAGGATCAGTGACTTGTTAAGCTGTAATAAAAGCTCTGCACTCATTACAAAACAGCGAATTCAAATTATAATCTCACCTAACATATGTTCAAGATCTGAATCTCTACATTATACATTGCCCTAAACATGTGTTAAATGCTTTAGGACAAAACGGTATGTAAACAACACACTTAACCCTCCCCCCCCCCCCATTACAGTTACGCATGACACAGCAGATCTCAAAAACAGCCATGTGACAACTACCTTTGCCTTCCTACACAGCTGGAAAAATGGCACACTTGACCTCCAACACAGCTACACACTACACACTTGGCCTGCAACACAGCTACACACTACACACTTGACCTCCAACACAGCTACACACTACACACTTGACCTCCAACACAGCTACACACTACACACTTGACCTCCAACACAGCTACACACTACACACTTGACCTCCAACACAGCTACACACTACACACTTGACCTCCAACACAGCTACACACTACACACTTGACCTCCAACACAGCTACACACTACACACTTGACCTCCAACACAGCTACACACTACACACTTGACCTCCAACACAGCTACACACTACACACTTGGCCTGCAACACCGCTACAACTACTCACCACACACTTGACATCCAACACAGCTACACGCAACACATTTTAAATAAAACAGCTACGCACAACACATTTGACCTCAAACACAGCAGAATATGACACACTTGACCTACATTACAGCTACACACAACACATTTGACCTCAAACACAGCAGAATATGACACACTTGACCTACATTACAGCTACACACAACACATTTGACCTCAAACATAGCAGAATATGACACACTTGACCTACATTACAGCTAAACACAACACATTTGACCTCAAACACAGCTGAATATCACACACGTGACCTACATTACAGCTACACACAACACATTATATCTCAAACACAGAAACGCTCGACACAGCTGAACTCAAACACCCCCCACCGCACGCGCACCTAAAACATCAACCGTGCCGGCCAATCATCGATCCATTACGGCCTGATTGACTGATTAACGTTCAATGACAATCGCCACCCGCCCTCCCCCGCCCACAACATAAAAATTAAATAGCCAGCAATTAATCAAATCTGTACCGACGTTAAAAGCAGGCTGCAAGGTCCCACTGCACCTAAGACGCTCAGATTATTTTTCACGTTGATAAAAAATATAATTAGACAATTACAAAATGGATTATTTGTTACTGGTTATTAGTGTAATAGTAATCGAGTCTGATTCGAATTTTACTTTAAAATATACAAGTTTTAACATTTATGGTTGCATTTAAATACACAATTTGTACCGTGAAATTTGTAAAAATCACTTTTTTTTTTAAATTAATGTAGATTTTTTTTTTAAATGTCATACTTTTGTTATTGTATAGGCCTACATCTAGATAGTTTGTGGTGCTAAACTTCCTTTTGGAAAGAGAATTCAGCAACAAGGGATGGCTTCTATTTATACTTTAGAAATCTCCAAATCAAAGATAAACAAAAAATTAGTAAAATATAGATTCCAAAAAAATGGCTCAAATCAAAATAACAACTGCAAAATCTAAATTTAGAACGAAGTGAGCACATTGAAAGAACTAGCACGGTCCCAGCCATCTTCTAGAAGAATCTAGTCAGCAAGGAAATAAGACCTGTCTCTTGTGATTCGGAGGGTGTATCCTGTAATTAAACTAATTTTAGGCTGACCTTGAATTGAAAGATTCTTCTAAATCTAAAGTTAGGGTGACTTTAAATTTAAAGTTTCTTGTAAATCTAATTTTGACTTGACCTTTTGTCCTATGCATCCTCATGTGCTACTATAGTATCCGTGTCTATCGGCTAATGTTAACGTAACTTTAATTTAAAAGCTCCCAGTAAGTTCAATGTTATGGTAACCTTAAAAATGTACTTTTTGTTATGTTAAAGAAACGCTATAAATCTCATTCCTGTAAATAAAAAGTTTGTGTAATTATAAATGTAATTCATGTAATTAATGTAAATATAATGTTTAGGTAACTTTATAAATGTAATTCATGTAAATATAATGTTTGGGTAACTTTATAAATGTAATTCATGTAAATATAATGTTTGGGTAAGTTTTATAAATGTAATTAATGTAAATATAATGTTTGGGTAACTTTATAAATGTAATTCATGTAAATATAATGTTTGGGTAACTTTATAAATGTAATTCATGTAAATACAAAGTTAGTGTAACTTTATAAATGTAATTCATGTAAATACAAAGTTTGTGTAACTTTATAAATGTAATTCATGTAAATATAATTTTTGGGTAACTTTATAAATGTAATTCATGTAAATACAAAATTAGTGTAACTTTATAAATGTAATTCATGTAAATACAAAGTTTGTGTAACTTTATAAATGTAATTCATGTAAATATAATGTCTGGGTAATCTTCAAAAGCCACTTCTTGTTAATCAAATGTTAGTTACCATAATATAAATCTACTTCCTTTAAATAGAGGGTATTTTTCAAAAGCTGTTTCATATAAATCTAAGTTGAATAACCTTGTATATAGACTTACTGTAAATTGAACGTTGAGTAACAATATAAATTTACTTCCGGTAAAAATAGAGTAATATTCCAAAGTGACTTTAGTTTAGTAACCTTGTAAACCAACATCCTGTAAATCTAATGTTTAGTCACCTTAATTTACAGCGATGATTAGATGTCAGGACCATCCATATTTGATCACGATCATTATTTCCGCTATAACCCACTAGAGTTCACCATCACGCGGCGATTAAATATTCATGCGACCAGACATATCACCTCCTCCAGCGAAGAACATTCGCGAGCAATAAAATAGTCCCAGTAAAAGTTGAAGGACCACAAGAGTTGATCCAAATCGAAGGTACGGACGAAGGGTCGTCGACAATATACGATGTAAGATGTGGGATCGGAAATTTGATTACATTTAATTAATATCTTGCTTCATTTATATATCAAGGGATTTGTTTTGAAGAAGGTTGTATGTTACAAGCATCAAATTTGGATCCAGGGTTCGTGTTTGTAGGTTGTCCCTGAGAACACTCAGCTTTAATGGGTACCCGGCTCATGTTAGTGTAACCGGGACTGATGTGAATAGTGCTGATCATACGTCCTCGATGTATGCCGGGGTCGTTGAAACTGATGAACTCTACTTTATCTGGTCTATGTGTCTTTCGCAAAAAGAAAAAAAAAGTAAAGAATCCTCTTTAGACCTAGCGATCCATTGGACAGATGAAGTAGAGTTCATATGTTTCTTTACCACGGCATACAAAGGTAAGGTGTGGTCAGCACTTTGCCTAGCCGCATTTACTTTCCCTTACGTGAGTTAGGTACCCCTTAGAACTGAGTAGACTCAGGGACGTTCTACTGACTCGAGATTTTAGGGTTAGTAGCCTAGCTCTCTATTGCTTAGGCCATGCCTTTTGCATGAACGAGAAAAAAAATCATGATGTGGGAATAATGTCAAAATCACAATTTTACGACGATTTAAACAAACCTTAGCCATTTGACCAAAGACAATTTATCTAATTTACTATGTTTACTTTATAAAAACAACTAAAAATGGTTGGAATTTGGTGAAAAGTGGAATAGTTTCTTTGAAAAAAAAAACTTTCTGTTAACGTGCGGAACACCTGCCCAAAAAGATTTGTCTGAAAGAAAGCCACAAGCATGATTTATAAAATAAGTCATGCTATCAATCAAGGCACCAAAACTCTCACGAACTGACATTCGTACATGCACGCAATCGTTGAGACATGTTTTGGCATGTATTATACATATTTTAATACGTTGATTAAAGGTTGAGTAAAAGTAAGTTTAGGGCTTAGTGATTCTTAGGATAAATAATAAAGTAGAGTTCATCTGTTTCAGTAACCTCGGCATTTAAAATGTTTGTGTGGTCAATACAACTCACAGTCGCCTTCACTTTTATTGTTGAAAATTGTGTTTTTAACCGAGCTGGGTACGCTCATGGTTAACCATCAGACTCGTATTCGGAATTCGAACTCACGACTTTCGAGTTAGCAGTTGAGCTCTTTACTACTCAAGTTCTCGTCATATTACTTATTTTTAAAAATGTATGAGACTGACTAGATACCTCACTCCTCATCCCCATTCACCCCTCCCCACACACACACAGACACACACACACCCGAAACGCCATTTTAGGAAGTAAAGTAAACAATGAGACCCCAGCGGTGTGATGTAAAGAAAAAAACTTCAATTTTCAAGTTACAAAACCCAGGTAGACTCAAACACTAAGCTCATTAGCTTGAGATGGTATAAGCTCTAGCTAAGCTACTCTAAAGACTTGAAAGATTATCTTTTTTTTCAATTTTATAAAACGTGTCTACAAAACCCCCCGATCGTAATTTCGGCTAATTAGTATTTCCGTCTAAGCCCCTAATGAAACTGTGTTTAATGATCCACTATTAAATTTAGGTTAAACAGTGAAATTTTTAGACACTTTGTCTCCCATTGTCTGTTGTGTTTTTGCTTCCCCTGTTGTGTCGATATATATATATATATATATATATATATATATATATATATATATATATATATATATATATATATATATATATATATATTCCAATTTACGATCGAGCTCAGCGCTGATGTAAACTAACATCTTGTAAATTTGTCATGTCCGTGTTCATTTTAAAAATCTCCAATATGTGTATATAACATTGCCCCCTGTTTTGATGTAAAATGTCTCTTTGTGAATACTAAAATGTCCCCTCTGCTAGCAAAAAAATGTCCATCGTACTAATTTAAAAAATCCCCCATCCCGCTAGTACCCAAAAGTCACCTGGGTTTTTGTAGAAATGTCCCCTGCACTTATGTGAAAATATTCCCTGTGCTAACGTAAAACTGTTCCTTTGGCTAATGTGAAAATTTTCACTCACAGACACATACACTCCATACACTCAATCTGATAGGAAGCTCCGTCAACCTCCTGTCTAAGGTTAAAATTACACCCCCTCCCACCCCAGGTATGTGTAAAGTTACCCCCCCCTTTCCGTACACAACTCCACGCTTGAGATTATGTTTCTCCATGTAAGCCATTGATCAATTTTTTTTTAAATCCCCCACCAACGATCAATCATGATAATTTGATAATATTTCAATATCAATTTTTAGCCTTCTCCAAACCGGAAACGCACCGCGCTCCCCCTTTCATAAAACATGAAAATATTTAATAGGCTTTACGCCAGCATGAGGTGGTTTAAGCCTCAAGATTCGCCACCAGCGCGAACGTACTAGGGGCAACGACGGAGAAAAGTCAATAAGAGGCTTGAAAAATGGCTCTGTTCTCACTTCCGCTTCCCTCGGGGGGCGAGTTCTAAATGGTGGATTCTCCAGGCCGAGCCCCAGGTTTCGTGTGGACGTTATCTTTGATTGATAGATTCACTCTTCAAACTGCGCTTAGCGATCAGAGAGGGGGTGGGGGGGGGGAATCTTTACCGTCTTGATCACGTGGGGTTGGGACGTCGTCACGTGGTCAATACAAACCTTTGTCCGGTGTTGTTGTTTTTTTTTTTTTTTTTTTTTGGGGGGGGGGGGAGTGGGGGGGGGGGTAAAGAGGGGATGTTGTGAAATATACTGTTTGCGTTATGTCGAGGGGGCGAGGTATTTAAAAATAGGTTACAACTAGGTAATGGTAAGCTAACGTGTCTACGTAACGTGTTTTAAATACAACCCGTAATAGGCACCTATGGCTGTTGAAATATTTGACCGTATGTTTGTAGTGCTACCACACCACACCCGCCACCCTACCACCCAACCACCATCCCTGAAAAAGCCTGTGTGGTGTGAGAGATCTACGGCTAACTCGAAAGTCTCCAGTTCGCATCCCGGAGTCTTTGAGTCTACCCAGCTCATAGTGGGAATGGTCCGTCCCTAGAGAGAAACTACATAAAATGGCATTAAAACTGCTTTATTTATAGCGAAACCCTTAACTAAGTTAAGTTTTCTTAACTAAATAACATTGCAATATTTTTTTGCCTAATATAAGACCTAACATAATTACTAATATAAGGCTAGTCCAAGGCGTAATATATATTCATTTATTTTTTATTTGTTTATATGTGTGTGTAAATATATAAAAATACATATATATGTATATAAATATCTTTATTTTTATTTGTTTATTTATTTATTTATATATAGTGTGTGTGAGAGAGGAAGAGAACTTCCTGTGTGATTATTAAAAGAACAGTTATTTCAACCCTCTAACGATGTTTTTAATTACGTTGATGCAATGCGTGGTGCCTATCTCCAGTGTCGATCTGAAACATCCCAGCACTACAGGTGGGACCCTGCTATTGATCCAGGTAAACGATCGCTGATTCACCTGGCCCGGCAGTTACACTATCAACCACAATCTACCCGCACATGCACTGGCGATGTGATGGTTGTGTGAACAGGGGACCAGAGTTTCTTTCAGTCATTTCTTCCGGGGGGGGGGGGGGGGCATTGCTTAAAATAAAGATTTTTTTATATAGAATGTATAAATTTTAAATATATGCCCCCCCCCTAGGGGTCATCCATTTATGAAGTCCGGACGCGTGTGGACTTTCAAAAAAGAATTAGAAGTACTTTGGGGGGGGGGGGGGGGGGGTCCAAAAATCCAAAAAAATTTGCGGAACCCCTACCCTTGAAATTCTTAGTCTTTCTCGTCCTAACCCTCTTCGATGAAAAATGACTGGAGCAAATCCTGGTTGGGGGGGGGTGTATTAACCGATAGCCTCAGTTCTATTCTGTATATTACAAATATTTATAAATAGTGAAAACCCCAATCCTTAGGTTACGCTTTAGGGGCCGTCCTTAAAAACAGGGTCACGCTTCAAGGATGTGAGTATTCGACACAAGGAAGAAGTGGGGGGGGAGGGGTCAGAGAAAAATGTGACGGTACACTTTTGCTTTTCAAAATGTAATTTTTAGATGCTGAATTTCGGCAGATTTTTCGCGTTGTTAAATTATATTTTTTTCTAACTTTTGACAAAAGTCGGTCAAATCACTCAATACACACCAAAATCTGTAAATATTTTAGAAAGGCTATCGCTGTTTTAAAAGAACTAAAATTGCAATTTTGAGGGGGACTGGCTTTTTCGACGATGTGTGATAATTTTTCAAAAGCGTGACGTCGCATATAGAAGAACTCTTTCGCAAAATTGCACGTGAATTTTAAAAAAAAATAGTACTCACCTTAAGTAGTTAAGTTAATCCGCTGTTTTCTTTATTCCAAATGACGAATTACCGAAATCGTTTAATCCAACACAGAGATTAACAAAAAATGTGCAAAATTTTAATCCTTGTCGAAACTTGAAAATTAATATACTGACGGACTTTTCTAGACTTTAGTTTAAAACTAGTCTAGGTTTTGTTTCAAAATCGGTCACCAACGGGCTTCTGCAAGCAAAACGAACCAAGTAAACTTGTCATCAATTATTGAACACTATAACAAGATTACTACCAGTGTCAAGACTCGCGGGAGTTCCCAATATGGATTTTGTTTTTAGTCGATGGTAAATTTTGTCACTTTTAATCTTTTTTATTGAAATACTGCAAAAAATTGTAATACTGTAGACTCACCAGAAAAAAATGTGTTGTAAAAACCTTTTGGGAGGTCGTTGTTCGGGTCACGAATGGAGTGGGGGGAGAGAAATGTTAAAGGTTTTTTCACACCTCACCAGGAAGATAAACAGTGGGCTGTTGCCATGGTGACGTCAGGGTCTAAAAATAGATTTCAAACGACAGTGCAGCACACTGAAACAGAGCGATCTTTGAAAGGGTTGTTTTTGTTGTTTTTTTGTTTGTTTGTTTTGTTGTTTTATTTTTTATTTTATTTTTGTGAACCGTTTCTTTAGAAATCCGTTTGTGCTTTGTTTAGACGTCCGCCTACTGGCAGTTCTTTAGGTCTGGTACCCGTTTTTAGACGTATATCTGGTACCCGTTTTTAGAGGTATATCTGGTACCCGTTTTTAGAGGTATATCTGGTACCCGTTTTTAGAGGTATATCTGGTACCCGTTTTTAGATGTGTGTCCGGTACCCGTTCTTCAGACGTGTATATGGTACCCGTTCTTTAGAGGTGTAGTTCTGGTACCTGTTCTTTAGACGTATGACAAGTACCCGGTCTTTAGGCGTACATCTGGTACCCGTTCTTAAACGTTTATCTCGTACCCGTTTTGTAGACCTATTTCCGGTACCAGCTGTTGAAACCAATGACAGGTACCTGTTCTTTAGACGTGTAGTTCTGGTACCCGTTCTTTCGACGTAGTCTTTTGGGTACCCGCTATTTATACGTAGTGTTCCAGGAAACCTCTGTTTAGACGAAGTCTAGTCCCCTACACCAGCTCAACCTGCAAGAATGAAAGAAGTAATTAATTAGCAACCTGCGTACGTTCTATCTCACATTCCTGATAAAGTCCTCAGCATATTTACCTGTGTTAACTAGCTGATAAAGTGATAACTAGCCATCAACTATCTGCGTTTTCGTTGTTGATCCTTTATGCCTCGACAGTTAGAATGGGAAGATAAAGGTTACAGCCGAGTTGAATGGATGTGGATAAGGAAAGCGAAGCTTGAGGATTGGATTATCTTTTGTGTAGAGAGGCGTGGGATGTATGTTAACGTGTTGTTTAATCTACTTGATATTTTAAAAGATAAAAAAAAGATTTGTGAAATAAAATATGAGGATAATGTAATACCACACTGGGAGTTTTAGGGTAGGTGAGATTGCAGCATGAAAGTGAATTTTTAAAATGCTTTACGCTTTGTCGTATTAAATAGTTTAGTGTGAGACAAGACTAAGGTAGAGATATAACGTATTCAAGGTTCATCTGAATAATTGAACGGTGTGGTCGAGTGTTAGATCATACGGTCGCTTCCCGAAAAGGCTGCAGTATGGTTTCGGGAATAGGCATTAAGGCATTTGTGTGAGGTTGGTCGGGCAGTCTTTATACACGCTTAGGCAATGGAAACAGATAAACTCTACTTCATCTGCGATGTTTCGATAATGCTTTAGAGTAGAAGTCGGTCATGAATAACAGACA
The DNA here is from genome assembly GCF_028476545.2 of Physella acuta. NCBI lineage: Eukaryota > Metazoa > Mollusca > Gastropoda > Physidae > Physella > Physella acuta. The sequence goes on along the minus strand of NW_026732519.1, from coordinate 100,146 downwards.
GGAAAAATACTTTTTAAAATTATGTACATAGGCCTACTGAAAAATAAATTTATGGCACGAGATAGAACGGTGTGCCCTAGTGGTAAAATGCGCTTGTTGATACGAGTCGCTAGTTCGGTACCCGCGATTAATTTTTAAACTGAGGTGGTGTAAGGTGAGTTAGATGAGGAAGTAAAACCTAGAGTGAAACACACGGGCCTAGTGGTATGCTAGATGTGCTCGTTTCCAGAGGCGTAGCGACCCTTCCCGGCGCCCGGGGACAAACTTTTCGATTTGCACCCCCCCCCCCCTCAAACTTTCGATTTGCACCCCCCTCAACCTTTCAATTTTGATTTTCCAACACATTTTGGCGCCCCCTAAGGTCGGCGCCCGGGGACAAATGTCCCCCCCCCCCGCCCTCCCCCCCTCGCCCCCCCCCCCCCCTCGCTACGCTACTGCTCGTTTCTCTGTTCTGGTGTGTTATCTCATTGGTATTTCAGCAAGGCTGGGCCCGGCTATGCCAGATTAACAGTACAGTGAAAAAGAGAGAATGAGGAGAAGGGGGGGGGTGTAAGAGAGAAATTATAATGTGCCTATACTTGTGTACTACGTCTAGACTTCGATTTATTGTGGTGGGTTGTGATAAATATTTTGTGTATTGTGTATTAAGGTGTGATGTGGAATCAATTGTAAAGTAGGCCTTTGCTGGGAGTGTACGACATTTACCTGTTTGTTACAAGCTTTTATTTAACTCACTTCCTCTGTCTGTCGTCAGTCTGTCGTCAGTCTAGATCGAAACGCCCATGTGAAATTGCAGGCACTTCTAACTGACAGATACGGTTCGTAGTTGGTACGTGGGAATGCATCGTGACATTCAATTTGACTTAATTGGTTGCCTAATTAATTTTTTTATGAATTAATTAAAATTTGGACCGAATTAGTAGGCAGTTCTATCCACACGCGTCATCACGGCCGTATTGGGCGTGAAGCGAGGGGGGGGGGGGGCTCTACGACAAAAGCGCTTCATCACGTTCAATAGGCGCGCGATGTTTTTTAGTCGGGTCAGCAGTCTAGTTCATTACCACTAGACTAAGCCATCCCATAATACTTTACCGAAACTTTAGCTATGAACTTGACAATGGTTTTTAGTCATGTAACTCTATTGTAAATAAAACATGTAAAGTACTGAAAAAAAAAAATCATTAAAAAAAAACGTTTTAATAACAAGCTTTGATGTAATAATGCACTAAAAAGTAGAAAATAAATTATAGACTACTATTTAAATTACTATAAAGAAAAGCGTGGGTCTCTTCTGAAATATTAGTAAAGGTATCCAATAGGTACTTAAGTGACCCACGCTTTTCTTAATAGATATTTAAATAGTAGTGTATCATTTTTTTATTGTCTATAGTCAGAGACTAGCTAACAACATATCATTACATGTGTTTAATATGTATGTGTTTACACAGCCAAAAACAAACATATACACCCAGAGATAAATATATATATATATATATATATATATATATATATATATATATATATATATATATATATATATATATATATATATTCAAAAATTGGGCAGGGCCACTTTGATTAAGAACATCATGAATTCAAAATTAAATTTACACATGGAAAGAAGTTTACAACAAATGTTGTAAATGCGATGACATTTGATAGTGTTTCAATCAAAAATCCATCTGTTGTGACAGCTGATTTGCTCGGTGTATTCCAGTTACAAACTTTGAAAAGTTTATATTTTTCACCCACTTTGGGAGTACGAAATACATTCGGTTAGATGTAGCACTGTGAAGACATCCACAGTCATTTAAAATAATAGCTCACTGTCATACAAATAAATAGTTTATCATCAGCTAATATTATGATTTATTTACCTCTATAATATAATATTAGATTGAATTATATATATTTACTTGAAAGCTTCTAACACAAACGCACACTTCAATAAAAAAAATCACATAAGTTAAATTTGTTTACAGTAAGAACTGTTTTCCTGCGAATAAGGATAACATCCATTCTCTAGATTTAAACAATTGAATTCTTAACTCCCTTTGATGCAGCGCTGTATTATCTCCCCTCAACAAACAAACTACCTACTCGTCTCTGAGAGACGGACCACGTAACCCTAGGAGATAGACCACGTGTCTCTGGTAAATTAAACCCCGGATCGGGAGTGACGTAACTCATTCAACAATGGCCAACAACGTTTAAACCAATCAACGGCTTTGTTACATCCTCGACTTGCCACTTGGCTGTTCCGTTTTAAACTGAGGCGATTCCATTTTACTCAAAGGTGGGCGAGTGCATTCTCATTTTTTAACACTTCAAACAGAGACCAACTGACCACATAACCCCAGTTCTTTTACTTCATAATAGTTCATTACTTCATGGAGCTCTATTTACGTTAAATATATATATATATATATATATATATATATATATATATATATATATATATATATATATATATATATATATATATATATATGTGTGTGTGTGTGTGTGTGTGTGTGTGTGTGTGTGTGTGTGTGTGTGTGTTTGTTTGTGTTTATGATTGTGTATTTTATAATTTATATAATATGTATATGCACAATATATATATATATATATATATATATATATATATATATATATATATATATATATATATATATATATATATATATATATATATATTTTAAACACAAATGTAAGTATTGAGCTATTGTTAGTATCAGCGTTTAGTTAAGCACTGCTTTTCTCATTACACGTATTTATGGGCACTCATTATTTTCCTTTGCCCAGGGCAGTTTTGATTGTCATTGTTTTTTTTTTTTAAAGGTTAGGGTATTAGTAAGAGAGGAGAGGTATCGATTTGGTAAAACTAATGAATAGTGTTTAATCGCCTTCTGTCTGCGGTACCAGAGACAGCCTAATTTTCATGACTAGTCAAGCACTTTTTGTTGTTGTTAGTTGTTTGTTTTTTTTTACTGCGTGTGTTTTCCCTTGGATGCGATTCAATACGACTGTGCTGGAGCGAAAAGGTCACTCACACGCTATTGATGGGAGTCCTATCTCTCTAGCCTCTAATCTCTAGTTAGTACCTGTAATTCTCTAGCGTTGGAATTGGTATTTAGCGTTAGAGAATATCATCCAGATTTTTTTTTCCCACGTGAATGAAATTATTGGCAATACTATTTGTTGTTGATAATAGACTTTATAATTAAGCTAAAATCATAAGTTAAAATTAGCATTAATGTTAGCGTTAATGTTAGTATCAAGCAAATAATCATAATTTTATTAGCTGAGTTTAGCAACTGAACCCGTGTTCATCTATTTCCGACACAGAAGTAGATTAACTCGGGTTCACTTGACCCTCTACACTTCATCTGCCCACTATGTCCGAAACGAAAACCAGCCCTGGTTAATCAAGCTTTAATCCTAACCAAAGATAAAAAGCAATTACTTTACAATTCAGTTACCTCAGAAAACAAAAAGTTACGTTACCAAGCAGAACTACTTTTTCTTTTTTTTTAAATGGTCTAAAATTAGCGCCGCGGGTTTTAAATACTTTATCACACAAGCATTTCCAAATATTTGTCGTGTAAATATTTATCAACTCTCCTGGATGAAATCGCCTAAATAAGATAAAATTAGATAAGCCCGCTGTACGTCAAGAAGAAATAAAGCCAAGGCATCATAACATTACTTTTGAAACAAACAGATTTTGAGAAAAACATGCCAATTCCAGGTTTAACGTAATTTTTGGGGATACAAGGATATGGCATGAAGGTGAAAACATTATTTTGGGATAAAGGGATCTCACTTCAAAGGAATGTTTTTTTTAGATATAAGTATCGACAGCAACGGAGAATATTATTGCTCGGATATAAGAATTTCACATAAAAAGAATGCATCATCACTTGGATACAGTGGCGTAGGCAGGGAGGGGGGGTTAGGGGGGTCAAACCCCTCCCCCTCCATAGACTCCTCGGTATATATATAACAAGTATGAGGGGGGGGGTGCAAATCGAAAGTTTGAGGGGGGAGGTGCAAATCGAAAGTTTGAGGGGGGCGGCAAATCGAAAGTTTGTCCCCGGGTTAAAATTGGAACCCAACACACCCCACCCCCCCCCCCCCCCCTTGAGACGATCCTGGCTACGCCACTGCTTGGATATAAGCATCACAAACCAAAAGGAAGTATTATTATTCGAATATAAAAGATCTCACATTAAGGTAAAACCTTATTGTAGAGATCTAAATATATTACATCAAGTTTTATTGTTTTCATAAACATCAAGAATTGACATCTAGTTAAAACATAATTGTTTAGATGTAAAGATATTACGTCGCTCAAAATGTATTGTTGGGATTTCAAGATTTCACATGGAGGTAAAACATTTTTGTTGGAGTGAAAAGATTTCATATCAAAGAAAAACATCATTTTGGCATATACAAATTTCTGACGTTCTTTCAGTTGTGTTGTTTAAATTATATTTGTATTGACAGAGGGAGATAAGTTCTCATAATGTTTATTTATTTCAAAAGCTGTTTTATTTTTGTGTTTTTACATAAAATAATTAAATTTCAAAATTTAAATTTTTTTTCAAAATTTTTAAACTTTCTAATTTAAGCATTTGGAAAATGTTAGCCTATTGACATCGGTGAGTTCGTTTCTGCTTTTGTTGATGACAAAAATGCTATGTAATTATCTTTGACATCTGGTTGTAATGTAATACGTCATTGATTTCCGTTGCGTTTTGACATTAATTAGAGTTAGTTTTTTTTTTAATTTAATTTGGCTTTCGTTGCATGAAAGGCTTATTTTGAAGTAATCTGCCACTTGTGTTGTTGATTTATTTTTGTTTTTAATTTGGCAAAAGAAAATAATTAAAATCCGGAAAAAAATTATCTCTCCTATTTCTAGATTTATAAACGTTTTATATTTTTTAACGTTTATGTTGATCTGACATTATCACAACAATTAACCTTCTACGACCCATTTCTAAACAACCCATTATTTTTTTTAAAAACTTAAGTTTTATTTACCACCGACCGATTTCACACACTTCCCTCAACCATAGCCCTTAACCTATTTGCCACAATTACAACCATTGATGCGCGAACTACTCATGTTAATGACACCACCTTACTTGGCACATCTAACCACCCTACCACGTTCTCAACATTCACCTAACCCCCTCAATCGTCACATGGTTCGTAAAATAATACTCAAAACCCTCCCATCACCCCACCCTCTTCCCATTATTCCCCTTTCACCCCCCCCCCATCTCCATATACGATTCCCAACATACACCCTAACCCCTCCCATCACCCCATATTCCCCTTATTCCCTCCATCTCCCCCTACGTTTTCCAACATACACTCTAACCCCTCCAATCGTCAGATCCTCTTTCCATCAATCCCCCACTCCATCCATCCATCCATACGATTCTTAACACACACCTTAACCCCTTCCACCACCCCACCCTTTACCCATCATCCACCCCACCCCTATTCCCGACTACTAAGTCTGATTTTTTAACTATGATTTGAACATACCCACGAATAAAAAAAACTCGCTGAGAAACTGTATATTTCAAACTCTAAGCAAACCGTCTTTAACCTTCAAGAAAAAAAAATAAAGAAACCTCTACATCTCTAGCAGGAGACTTAAGATGATCTAATGAACGGAAGTTTCCTACCTACTGACACTCAGACAAATAAATCAAACCAACCCCTCGACCAGCCCACCAAATGGGGGAGACGTATCAACATAAAAGTAAAACTCAAAGTCCTCGGTCATTTCTTTAGATTCGATGCACGCCTTCAAATGTCATACTCGAGTAATAAGAGCTTCCGTGTACTGGAAGAATATCATGGTATCGAAACAGCAGTTAACTACTAGGTATTCGATTCCGTATAATGTTTTTTTATTCGATACAGAAATGATAAATAATTTTTACTCATAATAAATCTAGTTTTGAAAATAATTATAATAGCCAGTTTTTAATGTTCTAAAAGTAAAACAAACAATCATTTTCTTTAGCTGTATATAAAAATGTAAAGCTTTGGTCGCTCTATAAATCTATTTATGTATTATGTTGTGACCAATGCTTTTATTCTTTCTATTATAACTGTAGAAAATATTTTCTTATTTTGAATGCATTTCGTGTATCATGAATATTTTTATACTTTTACTTTTGTAAAGATGTGAGAAGGTTGTTCTGTTACTTTAAAAATACAAAATAGTATACAAAAAAGTATATTCCTACCCAAATGACGGCTGGGTATAGTGATGACCACACTAAAATTTCATATACCCAGGTCGATGAAACAGGTGAACTCTACTTCACCTGTCCCATGGACCTTCAGATCCGAAGAATACTTTTATTTATTTAAAGTCTATCGTCTTCAAGACGACATTCTTCAAGAATGAAACTTTTTGCTGGGTACCAAATCGTTCTAAGAATATAAAATCGCCAGCATTCCCTGATTAAAATTCCTTGACACGAGTGCTCCTATTACCTGCCCCTTATTACCTTTAAAGTTTAAACGTAAAGGCAAACTGATATCTAATTATCTCCCCTCTTATTATTAAAAAAAGCAATCTTCAAATTAATAAATTTTAATAACTAATTTAATATCTAATTATATTGAAATGAAATACGCATGCGCGGTAATAGGAAATGCACGTATCTGGTAAGAAGAAAAAAAAATTTCATTATAAACGGGTGGGAAATAAATTACAAAATTTAACCACAAACCCATGGAAATGACGACTTTGGAAAAAAGCTTATAAAAAACGTGTTAGTTTGTTTCTTCCTTTGTAAAGCTAAACTTGTTGCTATTTTTTGTATTAAGTGTGTACATGTTGAAATAAGCCATAGAGTTTCTTACAAGGTGTTTACCCACAAACACAAACATACGTTTGACGGATATAAACATGCGTTTTCAACAACTCCCCCCCCCACCTCCTCTCGCTAGACCCACCCCCACGACGCGTTGAATAATGTGTGGATGTTTTAAAAGGACACGGGAATTTATAGCCCGCTATAAGACAAGTTCCATTTCAAGAATATATTGAAGTTATTTTAAGAAAACCTGAATTATAGAGGTCACAGAGAAGTAATTCAAAAAATATGAGGTATAAACGTGAGAAAGAAAGAACAACGGATTGTGGCCAGAGTTTCTTCCAGGCACCCCTTCGGGGGTTAGGAGGGGAAGGGGTACGAAGCCTCTCCCCCACACCTCACCCCCCGAAAAAAGTCTACCGCCCCCCTATTTACACAGAAAACATATACTTTTACTAGTATCCGCCCCCCCCCCCCCCCCGGAGAAAAAAATTCTGGAAGAAATACTGATTGTGGCAGGGTATTAATATGGGGGGGGGGGGTGGATGGAGAGAGTGGAATAGGTATGGGATAGTTGAGTTTAAAACATTCCAAGTCAATGCACTACCCCTTATTTTATGTTGTGTTAATGGTTCAATTATTTATAGCAAAAATTAATTGGTAATACGTTATGTGACGTATTATTCATTAATATTATGTGTCAGGGACGGCGTGGTCTAGTGGTAGAGCGCTAGACTGACAACCCGAAAACCTTGATTCCGGGTTCCAGTCAGTAGAACGTCCACCCATCTCTGATGGATGCCTAAACTCCTGTTAGGGAAAGTAAAGGCACTATTCCTCAAAATGCCGAGGTCACAGAAACAAGTGAACTCTACTTCATTTGACCATGGACCGTCAGGTTTGAAAAGGGAGCTTAACTTTATTTTTTATGTTATGTGTCATTTATGTTCATCGTATTATATAATTCGTATGTTAAATTACATGTTCGATTTAATGTCAATAAAATAGATAAACGTCTGAATATTTTTATTGTAGTTATCTTTCTATTCACATTGTTAAACCCACTATTTGTTGTTGGCGGAGGGGGGAGGGGGTGTACAAGAATCAGATCGAAGTAAATCAGTAAGTCGACCATTATCGTATCCTGAGTTGTGAGTTTAAGTCATCGGTCAAAAGAAAATCAGTTTTAGCTTCTTTTAGCGCTCATCTTATACGTAATAAGCTGATTAATTATGAATATTTTGGTCACATATGTGATCATACAAAGGCTATTAAACGCATTTAGTCGATGTTAGTGTGAAGAGAATGAAAACGATCGTGTAATTTAAGAATGTATTAGTTAAAGTCAATATCCGGGCGTTTTGCTCTCCTAGACCTTGGTAAATTTCAGTTCTGTCTTGTATTTCTGTAATCTGGAATTTCTGCAATGTATGCTTTTTAGACTGTGGTATTTCTAAAATGTCTGATATTTTTTATCTGTCCGATATTTTTGACGGAGATTTCTATTCTCTGTGTCAACTCTGTCTGGAGTATCTATTTCCTAATGTGTATGCACAGATATTTTTAACTGTCTGGTATTTGAAGATTGTATTTCGTTTTTGATCCGTCCCATCTTTCTCAACGGTGATTTTTAGTCTTCTTAGTAAACTGTCTTATGTTTCTAGACTGTCTGTTCTAGACAGTCTTGTGTCTCTAAACTGTCTTCTGTCTCTAGACTGTCTTGTGTCTCTAGACTGACTTCTGTCTCTAGACTGTCTTGTGTCTCTAGACTGATTTCTGTCTCTAGACTGTCTTGTGTCTCTAGACTGACTTCTGTCTCTCGACTGTCTTCTGTCTCTAGACTGTCTTCTGTCTCTAGACTGTCTTCTGTCTCTTGAATGTCTTCTGTCTCTAGACTGTCTTCTGTCTCTAGACTGTCTTCTGTCTCTAGACTGTCTTCTGTCTCTAGACTGTCTTCTGTCTCTAGACTGTCTTCTGTCTCTAGACTGTCTTCTGTCTCTAGACTGTCTCCTGTCTCTAGACTGTATGGTGTCTATAGACTGTCTTCTGTCTCTAGACTGTCTGCTGTCTCTAGACTATCTCCTGTGTGTAGACTGTCTGCTGTCTCTAGACTGTCTGCTGTCTCTAGACTGTCTGCTGTCTCTAGACTGTCTGCTGTCTCTAGACTGTCTGCTGTCTCTAGACTGTCTGCTGTCTCTAGACTGTCTTCTGTGTGTTGACTGTCCGCTGTCTCTAGACTGTCTGCTGTCTCTAGACTGTCTGCTGTCTCTAGACTGTCTTCTGTGTGTTGACTGTCCGCTGTCTCTAGACTGTCTGCTGTCTCTAGACTGTCTTCTGTGTGTAGACTGTCCTCTGTCTCTAGACTGTCTGCTGTCTCTAGACTGTCTGCTGTCTCTAGACTGTCTTCTGTGTGTAGACTGTCTTCTGTCTCTAGACTGTCTCCTGTCTCTAGACTGTCTTCTGTCTCTAGACTGTCTCCTGTCTCTAGACTGTCTCCTGTCTCTAGACTGTCTTCTGTCTCTAGACTGTCTCCTGTCTCTAGACTGTCTGCTGTCTCTAGACTGTCTGCTGTCTCTAGACTGTCTTCTGTCTCTAGACTGTCTCCTGTCTCTAGACTGTCTTCTGTCTCTAGACTGTCTCCTGTCTCTAGACTGTCTCCTGTGTGTAGACTGTCCGCTGTCTCTAGACTGTCTTCTGTCTCTAGACTGTCTCCTGTCTCTAGACTGTCTCCTGTGTGTAGACTGTCTGCTGTCTCTAGACTGTCTTCTGTCTCTAGACTGTCTTCTGTGTGTAGACTGTCCGCTGTCTCTAGACTGTCTGCTGTCTCTAGACTGTCTTCTGTGTGTAGACTGTCCGCTGTCTCTAGACTGTCTCCTGTCTCTAGACTGTCTGGAGACTGTAGACTAGCTGGTGTTTCTATACTGACTGCTGTCTGTAGACTGTCTGTTTTCTCTAGTCTACTGTCTGATGACTGTCTGCTGTCTGTAGACTGTCTGGCATCCCTCTGCCTTACATCACATAACATTGTTAGTTTAGATCCGGCGGCCTCCTCTGTGCGTCTGGTGACGCACACGGCGTCAGCTAATTAGCTGATTGGTATCAGGTCGGCCAACGTTAATTAGATGAACATGGAGGAACCAGTCTTAGTTTCCCCTTTCCATGGAATCAACTTGACAATAATTTAATTATTTTATGACATGGCATCATGTGGTGGAATTATTGTATGGCATGACATTATGGGGTGGAATTATTTTATGACATGACATTATGTGGTGGAATTATTGTATGACATGATATTATGTGGGGGAATTATGTTATGGCATGACATTAGAAGGTGGAATTATTGTATGGCATGACATTATGGGGTGGAATTATTGTATGGCATGACATTATGGGGTGGAATTATGGTGGAATTATTTTATGGCATGACATTATGGGGTGGAATTATTGTATGGCATGACAATATGGGGTAGAATTATTATATGGCATGACATTCTGTGGTGGAATTATTTCATGACATGACATTATGGGGTGAAATTATTATATGGCATGACATTATGTGGTAGAATTATTGTTTGACATGACATCAAAAGGTGGAATTATTTCACGACATGACATCACATATTACACTTCGTTTTCGATATGACATCAGAAGTTGGAATAAATTAAGAGAATGTTTATATCACTAACATGACAAGACCTTACCTGATAAAAGATAGACAGTCCAAAAAAAAAATGACAGATACGCCTCTCAAAAAACATGACATTTGTCATCGAACAAAGATGACAGATACACAATTTAACAAACATAGCTTGTATTTTGTCAGACAGATATTTCGTGCAACAAACATGGTAGAAAAAAACATCTAACATGACAGATTGATGCTCAACAAACGTTTCAGACAATCCAATCCGTGCTTCCAACATAAAAGTAAGGCAGTGTTGTAAGACTTTTTTTATTAGAAAGTGCTGTGAGACAGTTTTTAAAGATAATACTGTAAGTGCTTTGAGACAGTGCTGTAAGACATTTTTATAAGAAAGTGCGGTAAGACAGTGCTTTAAGACAGTGCCGTAAGAAAATGCTGTAAGACAGTGCTTTAAGACTGCTTTCAGACAGTGCTTTCAGACCGTTCTTTAAGATAGCTTTAAGACAGTGCTTTAAAATAATGCTTTAAGACAGTGCTTTAAAATAATGCTTTAAGACAGTGCTTTAAAATAATGCTTTAAGACAGTGCTTTCAGACAGTACTGTAAGACAGTACTTTAAGACAGTGCTTTAGGCAGTACTTTGAGACAGTGCTTTAAGACATTGCAGTAAGACAATGCTGCAAGACACACTAGGCACGATGCCACATAAACAAGCAGCTACATGCTATAGGGCTGATTTAGTCGTGGAGGTGGGCAACCATAAATTGACTTAAAGACAACGTGAACTGGCGAGATCGACGTAAGAATGCATCAATTATGTAGCGCTGAATTAGCCCGTGGATCAGGTAGGGGTCAGTCTGGTATAACTAGTCCCCAATTCATGCTACACATGTTTAAGTGACCCGATGTCATGTGACTATTGAGTACTGATGTAATCAAAAAAATTACATAATGGTTCTTCTTCTTATTCGTTCGTAATTTTAGTGTTGGAATGGATCCCCTCCAACACAATTAAGTATACGTATCAACTACATAATGGTATAATAAGTGTATTTCTTAGCAATGTAATATGACCATTACATAGCCATGTTATGAGATCATTGGCGCAGTGATATGTCACCTTGATATAGTGTTGTAATAAGACAATTACATAATCATTTAATTAGAACGTTACTTAGTGATTTATAAGACAATTCCGTGATAATTCAATAAGACAATTGCATAGAGCTTTAATAAGACCATAATATAGTCATAAATTAAGACCGTTACATGGTGTTATAATAAAACTAGTACATATTCATATATTACGATCATTACGTAGTGATATAACAAGACCATACAAGATGATATAAAACAAGTAAATAGTGGGTTTATATAATCATTTTAATGCCGTTGCAACACATTATATATAATCAAGTTTTTTTTTAAACCGCATGTGTTTCAAATCCAGTAAATAACCTTCTCAAATGTCAACGATAACTATTAAAAACATTACTTGCCATTTATTATCTAAATCATTAAAATATCAGGTTGCGTTAAGCTATTTATAATCTAAATCATTAATATATCAGGTTTTTTAACGTTATATAAAAAACACAAGCACAATGAAAAAGTTTATAACAGAAAAAAACCAACGCTACCAAGAAGAAAAGAAGTTCTTAACCAAGGGCAAGCTACTCCCGCCTACATCCTTCAGTAGCCTCCCCTTGTTCATTAGCCCGCACTACCTGACAAGATTGCTCAATGACCAAGTTATTATATTTTATTATCTCCGACTAACCCCGGCTATCTTGACCCCAGTCGCCGTCTGTGGAGAGTTGTTGGTCAATTTTTCCCCCACCCACTCATTCCTACACTGCTCACGTTTACGGCACACATTCATGATCAAGGTCTGTTACTCACCCTCGTAATACACAGACATTCAAGTGACTTCTTATCATATTTTTGTGAAGTTTTACACAGCTAAAGTGTGAAATATATAATAACTCAACACACAAGGAGTAGGACTTGAGGGTTATAAAATTGGATTGTATTACATTGAAGAGATTAAAATTTTGGGGGATATTTTAACGAACGAGGGGAACTCAAGTGACGTTTTTCAAACACCAATATTTTAATCCAAATCTATGGGTTATAATAAATGTATATTAGGTTATTTTATATTTCTAAATTTTAATAAAGGCGTAATTTATAATTGGTGTATTATTTTGAATCATGTAGTTTTCAAAATACTTCAAAAATCCGACTCTGTGTGTGAACGTTATTTTTTTTTCGAAAAGACATAACGCTTTCAGTTTCTCATACGTATGAGTTATCAAAGATTTTAATTTAAAAAATAATGCATCGAAATTAGTTTGTGAAAATGTCCACTTTTATAAACCATGTTTCAAGAATTATTTGATGGTTAAATGATGTTATCATGTAGATAAAAGATCGAGAACGTTTTGATGGATCAAATATCAGATTTTTGAGGTCACGCGAGACTTCCTGGTTAGCACGGGAATTCCGGCTTAGCGCGAGATTTTCGCTTTCACATGCGATATTCGTGATAACGTGAGATTTTCACTCTAGCACGAGATTTTCGGTCTAGCACGAAATTTTCGGTTTAGCATGAGATCTTTGGTTTAGTATGAGAATTTCGGTTTAGCAGGAGATTTTCGGTTTAGCATGAGACTTTCTGTTTAGCAAAAGATTTTTGGTTTAGCATGAGACTTTCGGTTTAGCAGGAGATTTTTAGTTTAGCACGAGACTTTCAGTTTAGCATGAGAATCTCGGTCATGCACGAGATTTTCAATTTAGCCCCCCCCCCCCCCCCCCCCCCCAAAAAAAAAATTTCTACCGCCCCCCCCCCCGAACTAAATGAAATTTATATAATTTATATAGAAAATATATACTTTTAACAGTGTTCCCCCCCCCCCCCGAAAAAAGTCTACCGCCCCCTCCCCCCCGAAATTTTCAAGTGCCCCCCCCCCCCCCCTGGTTGAAAAACTCTGGAAGAAACACTGCTCACTACTAAGTTTCAGCAATAGACCAAAGCAAACTTTCCCGACAGATATATTTAGCCTTAGCCCTCCGTTATCGAAGCGTTTACCTATTAGAACATCTGCACAAACTAACTCCTACCCGTAATCATGACGTAATTCCCGCATGGCAACTACAAACTACCGCACGAGAATGACGTAATTCACTTTTGGCCAGAGTGCCGTCCCTTGTGGAGGCAGACGATACAATAGGCAGACGTGCGGACAAGTTAAACGAACAAAAGCAGACGATGGGTTGTTTGATAAAAGCTGGGTAACGAATGAAAGGCCGAACCATTGTGGCGAATCTGTTTGGTTTTCAAAGTGAATCTAAACAGTACTGTAGGCAGGTAGTACAAATGGACTGTTTCATGTGCGAGATCTTTGAAATTGTGTTAAAATCGTTAGTTTAGCTAAATGTAGTAGAAACATCCACTATACGTGGTTATGGATTGATTGATGGTATTAGTGAGGTTATTTTTACACAAAATAATGATAAAATTAGATTATTCTGTCACTTTGTATAACTGATCTAAATTTACTGCAAGGATAAATCGGATAGAATTTTTTGCAAGAACGCTGAACTGGGGATATAGTATCAGGTAGATGTCGAGTTAGGAGTAAGGTTACAGAGGTGTAGCGAGGGGGAGGGGGGCGGGGGGTGGGTACATATGACCCCGGGCGCCGACCTTAGGGGGCGCCAAAATGGGTTGGAAATACAAATTAAAATCTCACGGAGGGGGTGCAAATCGAAAGTTTTAAGGGGGGGGGTGCAAATCGAAAGTTTGAGAGGGGGGTGTCAATTGAAAATTGAAAGGTTGCTCCCCAGTGGGGCGCCAAATTGAAAGTTAGTCCCCGAGCCTCTGTAAGGTTAACTTCAAAATTAAAGCTTGGGTTAGGATTAGGCTTTAAAAGCCTATAACACTCTCGGTCCAAGTTCAGCTAACTAGATCGAGGCCCTTATTTGTATATTTCTTCTTCTTCTTCGTTCTTAATTTTTAGTGTTGGGAGAAATCGAGCCTTATCTGCCAGAGGGTTTGAACTCAAAACTTTTTTCAAATTTATCAACCATGAGCTTTGCCGACTCGACCACGCCTCCATCACAATTAAGGATTACGTGTCAACTGGTTATGCGACATTGAGGCCATTGACTCCGATTTCAGCCTGCTTTTCTTTTTGGATTTGCTTCCATAGCCTTTGTCCAACCAAGAACAAACTACAAGGCAGCAGTTGTTTGATTTTGGAGTTGTCTCTCCTAGAAGAGTGGCTGTCCTCAGCTAACGAGCCTCATCTGCCCGAGGGTTCGAACTCGAGACTTTTCGGTTTAGCAACCATGAGCTTTACCGACTCGATCACGCCGACCCCGTATATTATATTATAAACTTGTTGTATTTTCTATTGGCGTCATTGCTAAAATTGTTTTTTTTTATTTTTTTTAAGTCAGAACACTGAATGAGGTAGAGATAAAGCGAATATTGCGAAACCCATGCTGAATTTTAAGGGGAAAAAAAACTAAAAATAATAAAATGTTAATATTTTTAAATACAATTTCTTTTATATCGTCAAATAGGGAATGCTTAACAAATAATTTGGAAAGTTACCAAGAGCTCTTAGTGATGCAGATTTGGAGAAAATATGCAAATGTGTGCCTTCTAATGTTAACTTTTATTCCCTGTGGAAAAGTGTTGAGATTTTTTTCTAACTGCACAAGTCAATACATCAGCCTACTTAGCCACAGAAATTATTATCATAGGCATTTTTAGTGTCTACTCTGCATATATTTATTGCAATAATTCAACTTTTTTTTCCCTGAAAATAATTGATTAGTATCGAGTGAATGTTGTTGGTTATGTTAATGCGAGTACTCGGAATCGATTCTGTCGGGGGGGAGAGAAATATGTTTTTAAAAAATTGACTCTAATTTAAGAGTTCTCGAGCCAGCTATTTTAGTACGCATGTCTGTCTTGCGTGAGAGGAATATGAGTGCCTAGAAGTGCTCATCCCCCACCCCCACCACGAGTCTCTCCCCCAATATTCGCAACATGGCGGTACACATCCAACAGATGATTTACCGAACACATGATTGGCAGGTTGGACTCACGTGGTAATTAGGCTCGGCCTGGGGGTTGATTAAAAAACACGAAACCCGCGGTTTGAAATTGATAAATTTCCGGGTCATGTGACATGTTTTAGCAGACGTGAGTTAACCACTGCACGTGCCGTCGAATGTGAAACGGCTGGCTTTAAACGTCGTGAGTCCAATGCAGAAATATGGTGGAATGTGGAAAAATGTCTTAATTATTATAGAAGGAGAGAGTGAAAGGGGGGGGGGGGGGGGTATAAGGGTGAAAGAAAAAATGTCCCAATTATTTAGGAAAGTGTGGAAAGGGGGGGGGGATATGGGTGAAAGTAAAAATAAATCTCAGTTATTGAGGAAAGGGGGGGGGATATGGGTGAAAGTAAAAATAAATCTCAGTTATTGAGGAAAGGGGGGGGGCATAATAGGTAAATACTACTTCATGTCAATGGGGTCAGTAGGGGCGTTAGAAGAGGCGTCAGAAAGGGCTTTAGCAGGGGTACTAGACGGGGCATTGGTAGGGGCGTAGAAAGAGGAGTCACAAGGGGCGTTAGTAGGGGTACTAGACGGGGCGTCGGTAGGGGCGTCAGAAGAGGCGTTAGAAGGGGCGTTAACAGGGGTACTAGACGGGGCTTCGGTAGGGGCGTCAGAAGTGGCGTCAGAAGGAGAAAGCATGTGTCTCGGAAGTAGCGTCAGCAGCGGCGTCAGCGGGGCATCAGGAGGGCATCAGAAGGGTCATCAGAACGGGCGTCAGAAGGAGAGAGCAGGCACTGCCGAAGATGCATCAGCAGGGGCGTCAGCGAGGCGTCAGAAGAACAACACCAGGGAGTTCAAATGAGCGTCAGCAGAGGCGTCAATGAATCCAACTTCCCCAGGGAGAAGATTGACTTGAACATGACTTGACAGTTAACCGAAGCATATAAGGCAATCTATATTTAGTTATAGCTAAAAGAAAACTTAAGGGAAAGTGACACATAAAAACCGCGTTATACGACTTCACTTCCTTGATCTTCGCCTTCACTAAGAGCGGCATCCTCCATCACCTATTGACATTTAGTGCTGTCGGGTATGTTAGCAAATTACACAACCAAAATGTACAAAAAATAAACTTAAACCTATCCCATTTTGTGTCCTTAGTTTTTTAAACCGCAGAAAATAAGGACGCAATAATACAATCTGCATCCTATTGTTATTCTTTTTTTCCTTTTTTTTTAAAAACATGTAAACCAACATTGATGTCCCAGACGAGGCGCGCATGCGCAATACGTCGCGACAGATGTGACATACGCCGAATCCGCCTGAGAAATCAACCATTATTCAAATCTGTTTGATGCAGTACGGCGAGTTCCCTCCCTTTGGACGAGGCTTACAATGGCATGAAGAATAAATAATAGAGAACTTGCTTCCCTTTGTTGCCCCGTGTCGCCACCACCAGAACTATTAAGCAAATTGCAGCCCTTATCTCAGAGCATTATTATTTATGTACTCTATGATGGCGTCTACATATAAGATGCTTGGGTGCTCGTAACACACACACACACACTCACACACAGACACACACACTTATATAAAAATAAAGTTTCCTTTTCAAAACTGACGATCTATGGGGCAAGTAGAGTTCACTTGTTTCTGTTGTGTTTCATAGTGTTGTCTTCACTTCCCCTAACGTGAGTTAGGTACCCATCAGAGTTGGGTAGACTCCGGGACGGTCTACTAACTTGAACCCGGATTCGAACTCGAGACTTACGGGTTAGCAGTCCAGCTCTCTACCGCTAGACCACTCAGTCCAACACTTATATACATATATATAATATATAGAAATTAAAATAAAAACAATATATATATATATATATATATATATATATATATATATATATATATATATATATATATATATATATATATATATATATATATATATATATATATATATATATATATATATATATATATATATATATATATATATATATATATATATATAAAAACCTTCTTTGGTCTTAAAATTGTGTGGATATCGGTGACTAATTGCAGCAAACATATATATATATATATCTATATATATCTATATATATCTATATATATATATATACATATATATATATATATATATATATATATATATATACATATATGTATATATATATATATATATATATATATATATGTATATATATATATATATATATATATATATATATATATATATATATATATATATATATATATATATATATATATATCGAAATATGTTGGTTTTGGTCAGATGAGTTCCGCGAGCACAAATCAGACAGAAATGTGCCTCCTACAGTTAATTACAGGCACCATGGTGAGGACCAATAAACCTTAACATGCGAGCACTAACGGCCTGCATTATTGATGGCAGGTGTGTGTAACTGAGATCAATGGTGATCTAGTCGCATCGGATCGTAGTGTGGTTGATTCTAGGTGGCCTGTGCTATTTGGGGGGGGGGGGGGGGGGGAAGGAGGGGGAGGGGGAGGGGGCGGGATGGCAGGATGGATGGAGCTCGGCGAGATATAAAGTAGTCTTTGTAGTAGTAGCATATATAAGTAGTATTGCATTTATATATATATATATATATATATTTATTTATATATATATATATATATATATATATAAATATATATATATATATATATATATGTTTTGTGCTTACTTTAGTAATCGATTAAGCAGAACAGCAGATTTCTCAGTCTCAGAAAGCCTACTTTTAAATGGATCTAAATTAGATTTACACCCTCCCCCCCCCCACCACGAAATTTTCAAGTGTCGCCTCATCTCCCCCCCCCCCCCCCCTTCCCACGGGAGAAAAAAAGTCTTATAAAACCAATGGCTGTGCATCTTTATCAATCCATTTAGTATCTAAAACTTCTTTAAAGGTATGTCCATACCGCGTACAAGTTCTTGAAAAGTATTTTTTTAAATGGTTCTAATTTCCTGGGGGGGGGGGGGGGGAGAAGGCACGCCAGTCGGGTAAAAACCTCGTTGTGGATGGTCGATTAACTTCCATTAAAGACAAACAGGGCTCTCATCCCTTTCCACACCGGCAGAAGCAGAGGATGCCGGCTCTGGGACAAAATTGCCTATTTTGTTTTCCATTTGGGGGTCGTTAGCGCCTGGCGCCCGGATTGACAAATTCACCGGTAGTTTTTTTTTTGTTTTTTTTTTTGACGGGGGGGGGGGGGTCTGGCATCGGTTTGTAAGATGTGAACAATGTCTATGTAGGTCTGTAACCTAGAATGTAACCTGGGCCTTTTAATTGAAGCACGATGCAATAATTTGGGGAGCGCGCAATTATGACTGGTTGGTTGTTTGTTGTTGTTTTTTTATTAAATAATAGGAAGTTTTAGTGTTAATGAAAAGAACAGAAGTAAAAAAAATAAATGACTCATAAAATTATATGTGTTAAACAGCAGTGGCACATATTCGATAATGACAAAGGGCAAAGAGTTGTGTTGCTTTTTGTTGGTTGTTTGTTTTTTTTTGTTTAGTGTTAAATTTGATTTCTAGCAAGGGTATTTGTTACAGAATATATCGAGGGAATTTTTCTTTTAATTATTGAAGTAGAAATGCATTGTTATACATTTAAAGACAATAACTTACTCTCTTTTCAGTGCATGATTCATCAAAGCTAGTTAATAAAATGTTTTTATTTTTATTTTTATACTAAATTTTTTTTTAATATAATAGAATCGCATAGACAAATTTACTTGCGCATCAAATCAATGCAACTAATGTGAGTATAGTAGCCTTGAAATTAAGTAAATTGGACACTAGTAATTTCTATAAAATTTAATTATACATTAAATGAAGTGAAATTTTATGAATCATTGCATTGTTATCTCGTCTTGACCCTCGTATCCATATGGGAAAAAATCTGTCATATGGACGAGATAAAAAAAAAATCGCCATTGTATGTCTCCCCCAAGGGGCCATTTATTAAGTAAAATCTAGTTTATTAGAATTTTGTGAACAAATTATTATTTTTTTAGTAATAATAATTTATTTGATGGTTTTACTAGAATTTTGTAAACAAAACATACTTTTTTTTAAAGAAATTAACATATCATTTATTTAGTAATTATTATTTAAAATCAATAAACTTAAAACACAACGAGTTGGATATGGCTAAAGGTTTTCAATTAAAACTACATTCTAACAACATTTCTGATAATTTAAACATAAACAGTAAATACTTCTCTTTTAAAACTAAAAATTATGTTGTAAAAAATCTGCATGATAATTTCACTCTTTTTAAATACTTTATAGTTATTAATTTCTCAGTCATTCTGAAAACATGATTATATACTTGTTTCCCTTATAATTTTAAAATCTATATATGGGACTTACCTGACTGCTACTTATATGTTGTGTCAAACAAGTGTACTTTTCAACAGTGCACAGTGTCTAAATATATTTAACAATGATACAATATGATTTAGTTGATGTAAATATATTTTTGTATAAGTTTTAATCGATATCATGTATTTGTGACAGAATTGGATATTGCTTTGCGTGGTCTATAAAGGTTGGTTTTTATAGGAATGTTATTTAAAACTCAAGCAAGAAAAATATTTTGTAATAAATCTACGTCGTGTATCATTTTGTTTTACAGGATCTTGATTATAGGTTAAATATTTAAAATATATATATATATATATATATATATATATATATATATATATATATATATATATATATATATATATATATATATATACTAGCCGTCCCGGCCAGGCCCTGCTCAGGCTTCTGTGAAAAACCTTTCTGTTAAAGACCATTACTTGTGTGTTTAGTAATCATCATAAACCCGGCATTGCCCACCCAAACCACAACCAACCAAAACAACAAAACGCAAACATAACGCTAACACAATTACAAATACAAACGAAAACAAAAACCTAACAACAAAACAACCACAACCACAAACACCAATACAAACACAAAGAAAAAACAAACAAAAAAGCAAACGAAAACAAAAACCTAACAACAAACCCAACCACAAACACCAATACCAACAAAAAAAAAAAACAACGAAAAAGCAAACGAAAACAAACCAAATCCAAACGCGAAACCAACCAAAAACACAAATACAAACCCACAAAAAAAAAACACAAACAAAAACGAAAAAAGAAAGAACAAAAACGAACCAAATCAAAACGCAACCACTAACGCAAACCCACCTAAACACAAAGAAAACACTAACGCGAACATAAACGCCCGGGGCTGAATCACCTGTTTTAGCTTAATGAACGACTATAGTACCCCAACTTATTCATAGTCTTTTGCACTCACTTAAACGAACGCGCCTGTTTCAATTTGATGAACAATTTTAATACTCCAAGCTTATCCGTAAAATACCTACAACATTTGCACTTGATCAATCCCCGCTAATTATGTAATTATTTTTTTTTCCCAACACCAAAACAAAGTAATTAAAAAGTAAATTATTTTCGACTAATGCAATGGTTTTATAAAGGGAAGTAATTTTGTTTTCCTAATTTATCAAAGGGAAGTAAGTGCTATAGGACTAAATAAAGACATAATTAGAATTTTTGTAAAAGATGATATTTTTTTTAAACTTGTGTTTAATGAACATGCCGACAATTATTACTGTAATTTGAAAAATGAAAATAATTTCCCAAAACTTTCAATGGTAATTTTTTAGCTCATAAATTTAGACAAATGCGCACGATAATTTTCTAACACTTAAATTCGTACAATTCCAACGACATACAAATGCATTACATACAGAACTGAGCTTTATATATTAGATATATATATATATATATATATATATGTACATATATGTATATATATATATATATATATATATATATATATATATATATATATATATATATAAATATATATATATATATATATATATATATATATATATATATATGTTTGTGTGTGTTTCTGTGTGTGCGTGTGCCTTTATATATATATATATATTTATCTAATTAAACTTATATATCTGTTTTCTTTTAATCCAAAATAAAACCTACAAAACCTTTCAGATCCTATAAAATTTGACACTTTGAAGGCTCTGCTGTAGTTTTTAGAGTTTCATTTCTATAGTAAACTATTTTACTCTGTCTCCTTTAGTTAGTGCAAAAAAATGTGTGGCTCTTTCAAAAATGTGTTAACAATTTATGATTTCTCAAAAAACGATTTGCAAGCGAAAATGTTTAAAACAGTATTACTATTGTGAAACATATTCGACTTTTAACAATGTAAAAAAAAAAATCATATTATCATCCATTTATTCATACGTAGGTGGGAGGTTGTGGGTTTTAAAAAATCGACTTTTTTGGGAGCGTGTGGACTGGGATTCGGGTACTGGTGGACGTCAAAACAATAACTTTAACACACTACAATATACACTCACAATAATCTGCAAACAAAATGTATATACAAAATATATGTAAAGGCCCTTGAACATGATTTAATATTACTAAGCCCTAATTAAATCACAGCATCAAAATGTGTATATATACAGTGGCGTAGCGAGGTCGGGTGTCACCCGGTGCGGCACTTAATGGTGTCACCCCCCCCCCAGAGGCATAGAGACCCTTCCCAGGGACAAACTTTCAAACTTTCGATTTGCACCCCCCCCCCTCTCGAGTTTTCGATTTGCACCCCACCCCTCAAACTTTCGATTTGCACCCCCCCTCGAGTTTTCGATTTGCACCCCCCCCCTCGAGTTTTTCTCTATATATTTTGCTATTTTTTGCCTTGGTGTCACCCCCCTAAATGGTGTCACCCGGTGCGGTCCGCACCCCCCGCCCTCCCCCCTCGCTACGCCCCTGTATATATATATATATATATATATATATATATATATATATATATATATATATATATATATATATATATATATATACATATATATATAGATATATATATAAAGAGAGTGAGAGAGAGAGAGAGAGGGAGAGAGAGAAAATGGGAGAGAGTGTTAAGAACATTAGAGGTTTTGACTTGTTAGAGTGTGTGGAACATTACAAGTTGGGAACACGAAAGGTTGTAGAATATTATAGGTTTTGGAAATGTTATAGATTGGGGAACATTAGAAAATAGGGAACATTGGACGTTGGGGAACATTAGAGGTTCTGAATAGTTAAATTTTGGGGAACATTATCAAATAAGGAAAATTTGAAAATTTTCGGCTAAATTTCAGCCGGCTTCACAGCCTAAGTTTTTTAAAACAACATCCCAAAGTTTGGATTAGCCTAAAACGTGGGAGGGGGGGGGGCTCTTTGATTCCCACTTCCTGCTAGTGTCTCCGGTTCTCCGGCTGCCGTGTTTGGTTTACTTGTCAGTCGGAGCTTAAGCCGTGAGTTAAGCTCCTAGAGAAACCGCTAATGGAGTTTGAATTGACTTTAACATAAACGGAGATTCCCCAATCAATTGAATGGCTTGCCTGCTAAATCAATCTTTTTTACAACCACAACCTTAGTCTAAGTCTAAAGCAGTGGTTCTTAATCTGGGTTCGAACGAATACCAGGAGTTAGGTGAGTCAGTCTCTCATATGAGTCTTAAACACACTCGACTCATGTGATTCAATATCGGATTTTATTAAGAAGAGTTCTGTGAATGCGCTTATGAAACTTGAGTGTTGCGGTACCTCCGAAAAGGTTAAGAACCACTGATCTAAAGTCTATCTATCTCCTAAATATAATTAGACATTTTAATGTCTCATTTAGCTCACTGTGTTTCGCTGCGAGTTGTGTTATTTTTATATCAGACTGAAGAATAAAAAGTTGTTGTATTTGTTTAAAAAACAATAACATATTATGTATTGATTTCAGACAAATTATTTACCACGACGAGATTAAAATCTTTTATCACTTAAAAGCAAATTATTATGGAAATTATTGTGACCTAGTACTTTTTTCTGAATTTAATTTGGTGTTTTGTCTATCGAAAAAAGGTAGATTACATTACTTTTCCACGGAACTATCACCATTCCTGTGGACCCCTTTTTTAATGACGTATGAGCGTCTTTACGATTCTCCGCCGTACTTAGTTGGGCGATTTCTCAAAGATGGGTCTATGACATCATGCAACGTTTGCTCCACTAAAAACTAACTGTTCCAATTTTCATTTGTCCTAGCTACTTTCGTTTTGTTAATTTTTTTTTTTTGCTGGGGGGGGATTCAAATCTCCCTGCCTGTCCGGTGATTTTGCTTTTTTCTTTAAGCAATGTGTATCCAATCCATCCATATATGCGCTTTTGTATTTCTTTGCCAATAGGATTTCGGAACTTTTTTTTTAAAGTTTGGCGTTAATAAGTTATTTTCTAATGCCACCTTATGTGACGCAAGAATCTGTTAACAAAATTCTGAATTTTTTTTTATCATTTTGTGTTAATCTCATCGTCTTGGGATTATATAGGAGAACATATTTGACGTCTTTGTTAATCATGGAATTGTAAAGGAAAAATAAAGTGAAGTTCCTCTTAAGACCTAGCTGATGAAGTAGTTCATTTGTTTCTTAACCTTAGCATATATAAGAATGGCGTGGCAACACTATGGTACTTTACTTTCCCCAAACATATACCAGGTACCCATTAGAGCTGGGTGGACTCAGGGACGTCCTACGGTCACAAGTTTGAATCCTGCCAAACGTTCTACCATTCGACCACCCCTTCAGGGAATTATAAATATACCTAATGATGATGACCATGGTCTTGTTACTACTGTTGAACGTTGATCATCTACTTCTCTCCTCCAATTTGTGTCGCCCGACTACATCACAAGAAACGGTTAACTATCGGCGTCTCATGTGACTGGGGGTCCTATCGATTTTTTTTACCATCAATTTTCATCAAACGTCTTGTAGACAATTAGCTGGCTTTCGTTTCAATTAAGTTAAAAGTACTCGGTCGCCATGGCTACGGCCGTTGAAATCAAAGAACCGATCGGTCCATCAAACGAAGAACATTTTCTTTTACAGCTATTATGTTTACGACGTAGCCAATCAAAATCGTCGTGTGTACGGCACGTGACCTCTCCACTTTCCTCATTGTCAACATTTTTGAGTAATATTCTTTAAACTCAATGTGTAGTGTTGAACATTAACAACATCGGGCGGTGTTTGTTTAGAATTACTACCTCAACTCGTCTCCACCCCCACCCCCGCACACACTATCATTATGTCAACCCATATTTGCGATGTCACACATTTTCGAATAAATTTATTGAATGGCCAACGAAGCCATTGTCAGGTAAAATAACCAATAAAATAGTGATACGTAGAAAACATTAGGAGGCGTAGTTAAGAGGCATGCAGCGTATAAGGGGGAGGGGGTATGGGCTCGGTCTAAGCATCAATGAATGTTAAAATTATCACTTTAAAGTTTCCTAGACCCTCAATGTAAATGTAAAAAGAAGAGGTTTATGAATGATTTTTTTTAGATCCCTGTCGACCTAAAATCTGTTGTTGGTTGAAAATAGCCAAGTCGATTATACAGTGACGTAAATTTTAACCCCCCCCCCTCCCTTCCATCACTCTCTTCTTCCTCTTTGTTATAGTAATGTTGGACGAGATATCTTCCGGGAATGAGTATTACGTGTCAATATGCTATACGCCATAATTCCCGTTGACTCCGACTCCAGCCAGCTTTTTTTTCTGTATTTGCTTCCATAGCCTTTTTTTCCATCCCAGAACAAACTACAAGGCAAAAGTTGTTTGATTTTGGAGTTGTCTCCTAGGTGGGTTACTGTACCTAGGTAAGGAGCCTCATCTGCCCGGGGTTTCGAACCTGTGACTTTTCGGTGTTAACAACCATGCGCTTTACCGAACCGATCACGTCGACGTCTTATCCTCATTAAATTTTATGTTAATATACCTTGTCAAAAACCTAGACCAATTAAAAAATTAATTAATCAGACAGTCGTCACCACCCCCATCTCGTCCGTCTACCAGTACAAATATGACGAAGGTTTTTAAATAAAGTGCCCGCCACACACACACTCGCCACCCCCTGGGGGACCGACGCCATTAAATCAGTAAATGGACGTGCGTCTAACAATGGCGGACGGGGGTCGGTGAGGTACTCACGCTGGAAGTAGGAAGGCAGTGAGGCGGGAAAGTGGTGCCCGTCTCGGTGAGTCTGGAGTTGGTGTAAGTTAACAGGCGTGAGTACTGTTTGACGGAATTAGGTTAGTTACAGAAGTCGAGTGAGGGCGGGGGGGGGGGAGGAAGGGGGGAGGGGGTACAGCGATAAAAAGGTGGGGTTAGTATGACAAGTTTAATTTGTGGTGATTTAAGTTCTGGGGTTGGTGATCAAAATATTTGCGTCAATTGTTGGTCAAGCTGGTCCCTTGGTTATGATGGACAGCTAATCTGGTCATTTTTAGCCAGTTGGTAAAACAAGTTGGCCAGTTAGTTAAAATAAAGTTGGCCTGTTGGTAAAAACAAGTTGGCCAGTTAGTTAAAATAAAGTTGGCCAGTTGGTAAAAACAAGTTGGCCAGTTAGTTAAAATAAAGTTGGCCAGTTGGTAAAAACAAGTTGGCCAGTTAGTTAAAATAAAGTTGGGCAGTTGGTAAAAACAAGTTGGCCAGTTAGTTAAAATAAAGTTGGCCAGTTGGTAAAAACAAGTTGGCCAGTTAGTTAAAATAAAGTTGGCCAGTTGGTAAAAACAAGTTGGCCAGTTAGTTAAAATAAAGTTGGCCAGTTGGTAAAAACAAGTTGGCCAGTTGGTAAAAACAAGTTGGCCAGTTGATCAAGACAACCGCTCGCCACGATTGCACTGGGAAAAAGTTAATAATTTGGTTTGGTTATTTGTTCACGTTTCGTTTGTTTGTCGTTTTCCTAAGGTTAAGTTTTCCTAAGGTCAAGTTTTCCTAAGGTCAAGTTTGGTTATTTGGTAAAGTTTGCTTTGTTGGTCAAAATTACGAGACAGTTAAGGTAAAAGTTTGTCAACATCTCCCCATGTAAACCGTGACGACATCAGCTTGTCATGTCAGTAAAAAACATCACTTTCATCTCCCCATCTGGCCAATTGACTCAAGTTAATTAATCATAACAGTTCGCCAGGTTTTGTACTTATCGTTATGGTGCAGTTACTCCATTCAATCTATCCCCATCCTATCCCACTAAGTAGGCCTATATACCAGGTTAAATGGTATGACGATTGAATGATTTAACCTGAATCCCTCGGTAATTGCACTAAGTAAGATTGTTCCCCTTGAGGCAATACAGTTCCAGTTATCGGCCATAAGACTACCTGCAGCCATTACAGAAAGTTTATAATTTTTCATTTCTCGAAACAAACCAGCTACAGGATAATGTACTTATACCGTTTGTATTTAAAATCGGCAACTAATAATTGGGGGGTAGCCTACCTTGCTCCCCCCTCCCTTCCTTAAAACCAAACCCCAGTTTTATAAAGTGAATTATGTTGCTTTATTAAAAAATAACAATTATTTTATATTCTAGTGACATAGTTTTGTCTTTTCTCAATATTTCTTTATTTATGTATATGTATAGTTATATCTTTTCTCAATATTTCACCCCTCTCCCACCCCAACATGTTCATGTATATAGATCTACCCTTCTGCACACCAGACACCCCCCCCCCCCACCACAACACTACAAAATAAATTGAAAGGCTACACCCGCCCATACATTTTTTTTAGTAAGTAATATCCTTGGTTAGGTTTTTAAAAAAATTTAAGAAGTAAAGATTCGGCATTGGAATTATAAGTTTTTTAAAAAAATACAAGAAAAAAAACCGGGAGTGATTTCCCCTAAACTTTCTCGAATATTCTTATATAACTTGGAATGTAGACATAATTTTTAATTACTTAAACTTTTAAAAATAGAATAGAATCTCATAGAAAAACGATTATTAGTACTTTATAAATTTACATGCGTTTTTTGAGAAGTCGGAAATAGCGTATTTTAGTACTTCCAGTCAACGGAAATTACTCAAAATTTGACAGAAGGTAAAGAATTAAATCTTTTACGTACATGTGAAATTTCATTTATCTATCTGAAATAATACTCAAGTTATAGGCTTTTGAAAAATTCAAAGTAGAAAAAGTACTACTTCCGGTTATCGAAAATCGCTCAAAAGTCGATACGGATCTACGATTTTGATAAAATACTTATATATGAAATTTCATCAACCTAGCTTTAACGATACTCAAGTTATCGTGTTTACACACAGACAGACAGACAGACACACAGACACACAGACATACGGACAAGATTGCAAAATTATGTTTTTCCGTATCAGTGAGGTGTAAAACGTCGAGATTTGTAAAGATCTCGATTTTTTTTGCACGATTACAAGACTTTCTCTATACTTCGTATATACGAGAAAGTAAAAATTGATGGTAATTAATTAAAGTGTAAGTTCTTTAAGTGGCTATCACGCCGATCTCTCAAGTCGGGGTAGATCTATACGTAGTGCTTAAACCTGAAAGATCCCATCGATTCTTTTCATACAAACACTGGATGGCTTTCTGTAAGGGGGGCTTACACTGAATTTCTTCGAGAAGGTGTTTAATTGGATGTATTCTAGAAGGTGTTTTTAATTGGATATTTCCAGTAAGGTGTCTTTGAGTTGAATGTCTTTAAGAAGGTATTTTCAACAACATGTCTTCGGGAAAATGCCTCAAGTTTGGTATTTTTTAGAGTTTGTTTAAGTGTGTCTTTTAAAAATTGTCTTTAATATTGAGTGTCTTCAGAAATATGAATCCAGCTGGATGTCTTTGGGTAAGTCTCTTTAAGTTAGTTCTTTGGAAAACTCTTTATTTTCCGTATAGCGGGCTATTACAATGGGATCTATACATACGGGTTTCTAGTAAGAAATGTCTTGATTAGAATATCAAAGTAATTTGTCTTCTGTAATAATTACTTGTCAATTTTTGAAAAAATTCAGTAGGTTGTCAGTCTTCCGTAAGCCTTTTGGAACTTTTTGCTTGCAGTAAGATTTCACTAGTCGCAGCTTTGGAGTTAAAACGAGATATGATATTGCTACACCTGTTGTAGCTACAACTGTTTGAAAACAATAACTACAATACTCGAAATACTCGAAGTTAAAGAACCATGCAGAGGTGTAGCGGGGGGGGGGTACATATGTCCCCAGGGCGCCAACCCTAGAGGGCGCCAAAATTGGTTGAAATAAAATTAAAAGCTCATTTTAGCTGCAGTTTTGCATTATAAATATAAAAAAATATATGGGGGGGGGCGCCAAATTGAAAGTTTGTCCCCGGGCGCCCGGGAAAGGTCATTACGCCTCTGGAACCATGGAAAGCAATTGAGCACCATCCATTAAAAGTCCTGTGGCAAATACTAGCACAAAGAACTGATAACCCTTTTAACAAGGCACTGAAGTAAACAAACCGCCTAACACAGGTGTAACATGAATTAATCTATGACTTTATACCATAAAGCTTTTAATCATAATAAAAATTTACTTTAGGTGTAAAGTGAATTAATCATTCAGTGTAAAACAAATAGGTACAAAGGGTAAATAGCCATAAAGCTAAGATAATATTTTATTCATTGATATTGTTGTACCATAAAAGTGTGGGCCAAAATGGCTAATTCTTCAACAGCGACAAACATGTACACCATTTATTTTAAACATTTGTACCATAATATTATCGCCCTCAAAACATAAAAACACAACTAATGAACTAATGATAGGCAACTCCCTAAACCCTTTAAATCCCATCATTAAAAAATTATCCTCCCCTGGAATAACGTTCGATAATCCACAACATCGACATGCGTTAAGCGGTGATGCATTATCGGACCTGAACATGAAATTACTTCCCCTCTGTGCTGCTGTTTACGAAAGGATCGGCGCATGAATTGATGACGCTGCGGCGTGTGTGATTTGGTGTCTCCCTACGCTTTGTCCAATCGGTCACGTGCTTCCGCTGATGCATGTCAACAAACAAAGCGTTTGTTATTTATTTATTTGTTTAAGTGACGGAAAGGGGGGGGGGGGCTTTCAACAGCGACGCCGCATTCCGATTGCGATATTACACATCTCAATATAGTAATTGCTATCGGATTACGTATTGTTTCTGGAATACACTATGAGTATAATTTTGTACATTTAGCATATTATAGTGGACTTGAATTGTAGCAGCATTCAATGTCCATACTGCTAGCGGTAGTCAGATATTTCATGAAAGGGAAGCTATAAGCCTCTGTCGTAAAGTGAATTAATATCATATCGTTTCTCAAGGTTCTTCTCCAGAGTTTCTTTCATGCATCTCTTAGTAGAGCCGGAGCCACCCCCCGCCACCCCCCACCCCAGTCTGGCAGAAACATTATTCATCTCTCCATAAAGGCAATTAATATTGAGGTGATATTTCACTCGCACATTGTATCAAAATGCAAGATATTTAATATAATAGAAATTTTTTAACCTACGTATAATATACAAATTATGATTGAAAAACAAATTAATTACATTATTAAATGATTAATGTATTATGCCGAAAGATGCATTTTTCACAGCTTTTTAATACACTAAGGTTTATATGTTTCGTCTGAGCTTATTTGTCTTAAGAAAGTGTGTCCTTGAGATCTTAAATGAATCAAAGTAGGCCTACATTGAAAGAAATATTACTATAGTAAATCTGTACCAGTCCTCACAAGCCGATGATGAAAACCGTAATACTAAAGCGAGCATGCAAGGCAAACTGACGCTGTAAATTACATGTCTTAGTTAGAGATAGGTAGCTAGAGGAAAGATGTAGAGAGTTAAAATGTAGATAGTAGTAGGCTTGGTCATGGTAGTGTGTAGGGAGAAGTATTAGTTGCAATTACATAGTATTAGTAGAAGTCGAGTGTTAGTCGTAAATAGTTTGATGTGTAAATAAAGAATATTCTTATTATCTTAAATTGGACTTGTGTTTGATTCCACACACTGTACCAGGCATATATAAGAAGAGGCGATCCGCGGATGTATATATGATGATCAAGACGGAACGTAACTGATATATAACTTTCACAAACCCGGTATCGCAGTTATCGTGTAAACACTCTTAACGCAAACGGGGACGAGTATCTTCATACACAACAGGAGCTTCTGCTTGTGGAGAAAGAAAGAGACGATATATAAACCGCTTTAAAATACAACTTGTTTCATTCCCCAATCCCCGAAAGTCATCGTTTAATTGATTTTATTTTTTTTTTGTTTGAAGATAACCAAAATTAGTCATGTTCAACTCTAATAGCTTGAATACATTTACATATTCTACAAGTTAATTTGAATAATGTGAAGTTTAAAGTACTTCCAGTCATCCACTCATCAGTGGGATTCATCCGCTCACTGTAAAGATGGATCCTCTCATCCATTTGGATTCACCCACTTATCCATTAGAATTAAATCAATGTTCCAGAGCAAAAGCTTCTTTCATAGGTAACTACCGGTCAAGGTTCGGCATGGTTAATTGAATGCAAGTTAATGGACAAACATAAGCTTGAATGAGAAGCGCTAATTGAATTTTATATTTTGATTTGAAGAGGTACGTTTGTGTTCGGTTTTTTAGGAAATTGTGTTTGAATTTATTTTCTGTCGGGATGCCAGACAGACTGTTCTTAACGAAACGAACACACAGACAAGATAATCTGTCTGAGGGTTGACTTAGACAAAATATGTCTAGGAAAAAATTATATTTAGACCTACAATGTGGAATAGAAATCTTACGTCAGGTATAAACTACCAACCTTCAAGAACGCAAAATAACACACTATACACCGGCGCTAATCGGAATTAAAATGCAATTGTTCGCAATTCTATTAATCTAGTTAATAATCACAAGAATTTTAAAGACTAACTGTATAACAATTAAGTATGACTGCAGTAAAGATGTAAAAAAAAAGAACAGTTGAGTTTGATCTCATCCTGTGAATCCTCTGGTGAGTAAAAGGCTAAAAGACTACAACTACACCTCTACGACGGAACTTTTTCTTTTATTGGGGGGGGGGGGGGGGGGTGAGGGGTGGGGGGGGCAGCTCCACTTTCCCCAGCCCTTCTGTGGGATTGCTCAGACCGACCCTCTTTTCTTGTCCCCTGTGGGTACCAGCCCACTGCATGACTCGCGTGCTTTTCATCTTAGGGCGTGCCCGGTCCATCCCCATTTGGAAAAGTGTTAACCTTTTGTAAATAGTATTATTAACTCGTGATGAGTTTAAATCTTAACATTTTAATTCATTTACAGGGTGTCGGCGTGGTCGAGTCGGTAAAGCTCATGGTTGCGCAACCGATAAGTCTCGAGTTCGAACCCACTTCCAAACGCAAACAACTGCTGCCTTGTAGTAGGCGCATAACCAGTTGACACAAGTGTTCGACACTAAAATTAAAAACCAAGAAGAAGAAGAAAGAATACATCAATATTACAGCAATGAACGAACGTATTCAAAGATACTTTAGTAGCCTACATCGATAATTCAGCATTTTATAACTAATCTACGTTAATTAAAACCTTTTTTAGACAAATAGTTGGAGTTAAGAAAGAAAGTGGGTCTCATATAAAATAAAATACTTAAAAAAAACTTTTTAAAAAACCACGTTTTTCTTGTGGACTAAAAAGTAGAAAATAAATTTTTCTTTTGTGCTTCCTCGAGCTGTGCAGATTCTTGTGATGACTGGCAAAAAACGTGGGTACGTTCACCATCAAATTTCCCGACCCAACTGCCCGACCCACGTTTTTTGTCAGTCATCACAAGAATCTGCACAGCTCGAGGAAGCACAAAAGAAAAATTTATTTTCTACTTTTTAGTCCACAAGAAAAACGTGGTTTTTTAAAAAGTTTTTTTTAAATATTTTATTTTCTCCTTTTTAGTCCGTTGCTACACATGAAAAACGTGGTTTTTAAAAAAGTATTTTATATAGTTTATTTTCTACTTTATCTAATGACTTGATTAAGTATGACTTGACTAAGTGTTTATAAATACACGGACTAAAAATCTTGAGCGACCAGGATTCGAACCTGGGTTGTCGCGGCCACAACGCGAAGAACTAACCACTATACGATCACGGCCAGCGCGCTCACATCGATTGGGGCCGAAGTAACTGTGTCAATAGGCCTCCAGTCTTGTCGGTATCTTTAGAAATCATGTCCTCAATTTTATGGTCCTTGGGGCGTAATTAAATTAAGCTAATTACGGTCTCTAATTGCTAGTTTTTATGATTGCATCTGAAATTGTTAGGTGAAAGTAGCCTGCATGCCAAATTTCAGATCTCTAGAGCAATCAGAAGTGGGCTAATTTTCGATGTCAATTTTAACAACAAACATCCAAACAACCAAACAAACAAACAAACGCGAAGCTGAGTTAAGAAAAAACGTGTTAACAAGGTTTCAGCCGTTCAAGCCCGTGTACACGTATACATTTTACAGCGATGACGTCATCTTGAGATTTATATCCGGGAACAAACTTGACACAAATCCAGTCGGTTTTTATTTTCGAAGAATTTTGTTTTGTCCGACGTTTTCGTATCGCTTGTCAGTTTTGACGGAGATGGACTTATTTTTTTTTCTTCGCCATTTTTTGCCCGAATTTTCGTATGAGTATTCTCTATTTTTGAAAGATCAACTGATGCAGATGGATTAGAATTGAGAACACACTGGCCCGCCGAGGGTGAAAATCGATCTGACTGTTGTGATTGATTGTGTGGGTTTTCGCTGGAAGTATTTATTACGGCGGTATGACTATAGTGATCTCCCCTTTTGTTGCGATTTCTTTCGAAGGGAAATAATGACAAAGATGAATGACCGTTTTGTTTTTCTTAAAGAAAAAAATTTAAATTATCTTTTGTACAGTGTTGAAACAAATATTTGTTTGAGTGTATATCTCTGTTGACGTACTGGAATACAACTTTAAAAAGTAAACTGATTGACAATCAAGTCTAAAATGGTGAGTGAAAAAATATTTTATTATTATTATATTTATTATCATTAATTATTATAATCATAATTTTTCCCCGTTGGTGCCC
Organism: Physella acuta; assembly: GCF_028476545.2. NCBI lineage: Eukaryota > Metazoa > Mollusca > Gastropoda > Physidae > Physella > Physella acuta. Next base: position 66,563 of record NW_026732519.1, on the reverse strand, counting down.
TAAGCACATGGGGTAGATGAAGTAGACATCGTCTGCTTCATTTACCTTGGCATACAAGGGGATAATGTGGTCTATGCCAATTAATAATAGCATTGATAATACTATTAATAACGCTATAATAACTATTAAAATAATTCATTAACATAAAATATTAATCATTTTCCTATTTTATTTATTTATATATTTTATTATCATTTAGGCATGTATTGATTTTACTGTATTTTATTATATTTATTATTTCTACTATTTTTACGAATTGTTTTTATCGGGTAGGTTCCTAAGAAAAATGCATTTTTTTTTAACCTCAGTCTATGGTAATTGTAATTTATTGACATCTTATTATGTAAAGTCTTTAAAAAACTTTGTAAACCTCCACTGAAGCTGGTACATGCATCAGCCTAACAAAACAGTCAAACAAGTACTCACACGCAAGATGCTCAACATTACATGCCCTGTGTTTGTACTACCGTGGTTGAACACGGAAATAGACCGGTATCACGTGATCAACAAATGTTTTGTTTTCCACCGGACAATTTTTTTGTTTAACCCTGTGTTGTTTAGTCCCGCCATAGTTATGTAGCTTTGATGCGATGTCAGGTTTCATTTTTACCATATCAATTTCTTTTATTTGTTATGCTAACGCGTTTGCGTGTTGACTGCCAAATTAAGCCATTTAGATTAACCTCCCTTGTATAAAAGACCCCCGCTAATAACTAAATCTAAATTTAAATATTTTTGTTTCCCAATTTAGCGTATTCTAACTGTAAACAGTATAATTACGACAAAAAAAACAACAGGTTGCGAATGATAAATATAGGCCCTATATAACCATATATATATATATATATATATATATATATATATATATATATATATATATATATATATATATATATGTATGTATGTATGTGTTTACTCTTACGTTGTCATGTTTTTAACTCTGATTTATCAATAATTCAGCGCTTATGTTAATTCAATTCCTGTATATTTTAATTAAATTTAAATATACACCCTTCGGGAATGTTTTTATGAGCCGATTGTTTTTATAGTCTGGAGAAAATTACTGTCCGGCAGAAAATTTAATTTGCAATCAATTTAATTTGGCATATAGGCCTATCTGTCTATCAAAGCAAAAATCCAATCAATGTAGGATTTGTATTGGTTATAATGTTTTAACATGAAGTAGCAAAAAGGGTTCATCTTTTAAAGTCTATGTTCTATAAAGTCTGTATTAGAAGACTACCATATATATTTATTTATTGCTTTTACAATTTTGTTGTGGAAAATGAGGAATTTTGTTACAAAAACATTATTACATCATCCATAAATAGAGAGATAAATTTTATTTTACCAGTGTACCTTATTCATTATGTTAACCCATTAAACTAATGCTAAGTACTTTTATGAGCTGAGTAAACTCGAAGAAAACTATAAGTTGCATTATACATTTATACATAGATTTATTAGTATCATTGTAATACATTTCATTTTATTCAATATTTAATTTTTTAAATTTTCTTTCAGTTTTACACCAAAACCACAAGAGTATTTTTTAGCTATAAAATTTAAAAAAAAACGTTCATTGAGAGCGGTATTTTTCCCTGAAATAAATAAAAATCGGGCAACGAAACGCCGAGACAGCGGCTACAGATATAAACAATTGATAGCTGATGAAAAGATTTCCTACCCGACACGACGACACATATATCCACGACAGCCAGGGGGATTACTCCAATAAATACAAGCCGGAGTTAATCCCCTTTTTCAAATGAATCAGTAGAACAGTAAATCACGAATATTGGTAGTCGTCTCCCTTTAGTCATCCAACCAAATCTCCGAAAATAAAAGAAAAAAATTTAGAAAAATTTTCTCATACACAATTTATCAACTAGGTGAGTGCAGGATCGCACGTGAAGTTGATCCAGTCGTGAGTACGAATTGTAGGTAATCGTCAGCTCAATGCCAACCGTCCGCTGTTCACTTTGGGGGTGAGCGTAAGTTAATATTACTGTCTAATGCTGCTGCTTATCTTGTTGCGGTGGGGGAAGTAGAGGGGGAGGGGAGGGGAGATGCACGAGCGGGGGTTTCACAGGCGTGCTCGAATAGGGACCAGTGACGTATGCGCGCGTGCAGCCGGTGACGGGTGTCGCGCATGGGTCGAAACAGGTTTGAGCGCGCGAGAGTACGGGCACAAGGGGGTGAGTACTTGGGCTACAAAGTGGCTGGTAGGGGGGGGGGGGAGTGGACTGATAGCGTCTACTGTACAGATACAATACTGAAGTGTACAGTACTGAAAGGACAAAGGAATGAGGTGTTAAGTACTGTTGGGAAAAAGTACTAAGGTGTTCAGTACTGTAAGTAGTAGATACTGATGTCTCCAGTATTGTAGGGACAAAGTACTGAGGTGTCTAGTAGTGTAGGGACAAAGTACTGAGGTGTCTAGTAGTGTAGGGACAAAGTACTTAGGTGTCTAGTAGTGTAGGGACAAAGTACTTAGGTGTCTAGTAGTGTAGGGACAAAGTACTGAGGTGTCTAGTAGTGTAGGGACAAAGTACTGAGGTGTCTAGTAGTGTAGGGACAAAGTACTTAGGTGTCTAGTAGAGACAAAATACTGAGGTGTCTAATAGTGTAGAAAGAAAATACTGAGGTTTACAGTATTTTTTGACATTTTACTGCACAGCATTGCTTACTTTACCAATTAGTAGCGACAACGAAATTAAGGATCACTATTGTACAAGAAGGTAACTTTCCTATAAATTGAGCTAGGAATATTTTACCTAGTTACTTTACATTTTAGTAATGTGGTGCAAATATATTGAATAAAAGCTACTAATGCTATAATAGAGAAACATCTGATAACTGTCTTCAACATACGAAATGATAAACTGCGGCATATCTGGGTAAGCCCAATGAACACTACATAGCTGTATGTAACACTACCTGCACGATACTTTAATGCATATTTATAGTTTGTTTATGGTAGTCATAGTTTTATCAGTTGAAAGCTAAAATGCAGCCGGCATGTTCTAAAAATAAAAACCCTGTCATTGACTGGGTGGTAGCGACGAACGAATGTTTCGACAGTCTGTTTGTTCGTTTATCTGTAGATGGTTACCTTTAAGTGGAGCGCTGGAGCCATAAATTATGGGATAGTTGAAGAAGGGAGGAGGGAGAATTTAGAATATGCATCGGGCTTGAGTGTTTAGGACTTCCTTGAGTCCACCCAGCCCTAATGGGTACCTGGCTCAGGTTAAGGGAACAAAGGCGGCTGGGCTTAATGCTAACCACACTATTCCCGTGTATGATGAAGTCATTAGAGCAAATAAACTCTACTTCATCTGCCTTGTATGCCTTAGGCTCCAACGATAAAAGATGATGTTCTATACAAGTAGATAATACTAGAGAAAGAAATGATGGAAGATGCACAGGTAGGAGTAGGGTAGAGAGTAGTGACACTCCCTCGTACACTATTCTAGACACATGGGAAAAGCTTTACCATATCTTTCATAAGTACAAAAATTAAGAGATAATATAGACATTGTACAAAATAAGGATTGAAGAGTTTAGGAACTAATTAATTAATGAAAAAACTGATTTAGCGAAAAGATTTCACCACTAAAGAAACTACAGTAGATGTTTTAATGTGTATTCATAATCAACGAAACGCTAAGCATGGCGGTGGCTTATATGTACTTGAAGATCTAATTCCATCTTTTGTTTAAAGTACTGTGAGTTCTATCGAACCCGCGCGGTACTTGATCTAATTAGAGGAAAACAAAGGCAGTTAAACTATAGCCAAATCACACTATCCCTATACAATCGCGAGCACACAATCTCTATTCAATCTCCATTCAATCCCAATTCAAGAGAGAAAAAATGAACTGAGCGTTGTTTTTTTTAAAGCTCACTTCTACTGTTCATAATTATGTTAAAACAGGTTTTCTTTCATTAAAACTTCTGGTTTGCAGAGTATATGTTCCAGCTAATTAAAATAACTAAGAATACGTGTTTGAATACTTTTCAATAAACTAATGCGATTTCCTTATTTTAAAAATTTATTTTATAGAATACATTCCTTCAAAGAACTTAAGTCGGCACTGAATGACACACAAATTCCCTCATACAAACTGCCGATTAGAACCTTTTACTGAAATTCTAAAAAAACGAATCAGAAACGCTGACATAATGAGGAAGAAATCGGTTCAAATAGGCTGGCGGGTACCAACATACAAACACGTAAACGCGTAACTCGTTTGTGGTTTCCCGCCTAATGCGCGCAGGGTGTGTGTCGCTGCCAGAATCCTTAAAGTCTGCAACGGGAATTTCCGGTTGTAATCCTTGAAACCAGGCATCAGATCACGATCTGTTTATGTGGGTCACAGAACCACGTACGGTACACAGTGTTAAGTTGTGCCTCCTGGCCCTACTTCCAACTCTCCCCCACCCCTAAAACACCAGCAAACGTTAGCCTCCGCCCCCACCCCTTCTGACAATCATTGGCCTCCAAGTTCATCCCCTCCCCAAATGACCGACATATACCGAACAATTATGTTCCGATACCACTCTCTCTTTCAAATGATGTTTTTAATTTATATTACTCTTTGTTCATTTATAATTGAAACAGATTATGCATTGAATACCGGTACAAGAATTTAAAAAGCGACCTACGCTTTGTTTTTAGTTAATTATATAGTAGTCCATTTTTACATATTTTAAGAAAATTATTCATTTTCTTTTTTTTAATGCATAATTATAGTGAAGCTTATTTAAACGTTTTTTACAAGAGATTATTTAACTTGCTTTCTCTGTTTGTCTGTCCTACTTTTGTCGTCCGTCATTGATCAAAACTGGCGAGCGAAACTTCGACCACTTCTAACAGACTAATTTCTCTTAAACTTGGCAGAAATTTAAAATGTTTTAAAATGTTTCATTTCAAATGACACATTTTTTTTTAGGACCATTCGAATAACTAAGGCATTTCTAAAACATTCTGTACAAAACTGACTGAATATACATGAAATACTACATTGTAAGTGTGCTTTTAAGAGAAGGAGAAAGAAGTCACAAGAGTTGTAGCTCAACCAGTTATACAAAAATGTTCCGTTGTTTAAAATTTATATATTTTTTAATGTAGCTCTGCGATCACGTGATTCCAGGCTACTGGGTCAAAGTTCACCCCACGAGCTATTTATAGCAACTAATTACAAATAAATGGAATCATTTACATAACAGTCGAGGGGGAGTCGTGGTGTCTTGAGGATACGACACCAAAGCAGACGTTGAACCTGGTCTAGAATAGGGAGGGGGTGGGGGAGTAGGGAGCAACAATTCAGTCATCTGATAGTGTAGTTCTAGCATCTTAATATAAAACAGTCGGGGTCTTTTTGTTTCATTAAACAACGAGAACATACGAGGGTGGGGTGAATCAAAGGCGTAGCGAAGATGGGGGTACATATGTCCCCGGGCGCCGACCCTAGGGGCGCCAAAATGGGTTGAAAAAAAACTTAGCTGCAGTTTTGATTTATAAATATTAGAAAATATAGGGGGGGGCGCAAAATTGAAAGTTTGTCCCCGGGCGCCGCGAGGGGTCGCTACGCCTCTGGGGTGAATCTGAAATAGGGGCTTACAATCAAAAGAATGCCGGAATTTTTTTGTTGGAAGATGATAGCCCGTCTTTTTCACGACCAACCAGAACCGTCAAACTTAGCTCTAGCCAAACATTCATACCCATAGCCTTTGCTCTTTAAAATCCAACCCGTTATACAATTCTACCTCGAAGAATGAACGTGCCCACTGAACAAATACCGTTCTTTCCACAATGTACCCCCCTCCCTCGGAGAAAATCTACTGCCCCCTCTTCACCCCCTCCCCCGCCCCCCACCCCCGAATGAAATGGAATTTCATATCTTTTACCAATGACCGACCCCCCCCACCCCCCCCCCCCCCACGGAAAATTTAGTCCGCCACCCCCTTCCCCCAAAATTCTCAAGTAGACCCCTCCCCCCGAAAAAAGAAGTCTGAAAGAAACACTGACCACTCTACTGAACGTGCTGCTGTCCATGATAACGTAATACAAACCGGAGATCAAATGTGAAGTAAAGTATTCACAACGGAAATGAGATGATTCATGTTTCGAAATTGAAAAACACTATCCCTAATCCCATAACTAAATATATCGGATCGTGTTACATGTATGAGTATCAAGCTAGTTACAAAAAGATTATGTGACAGTGCTTTAGTAATGGGACACTTCTAGTGGGCGTTTTATTACACGGCAGAGTGAGATGTGCGAGTGTGTGTGGATGTGCGTGAGTGCATGTGTGCGTGTGTGCGAGAGTGTGTGGATGTGCGTGAGTGCGTGTGTGGGTATGTTTGAATTTCAATAACTACTGCACGTGTTTTTTCGAGTAGGCCCTAGGATACTTGCCCCCTTACATTTTGTATGCCGATTTTTTAAAATATACAATTTTACTAATATTGTATGCGAGCACTGTTATTTATGTGATATGTATGCAGTATCGCATATATTCTGTATTTCGTTTGTGAAAAGCAATTCTTGAAATGGATAGTCTATGGTCCTGATTGTCGTGTGTACGCCATCTGTGATGTATGCCCCATGTTATTATGATGTCGCAAAGCGATTTTCCGTGTGTAGTCTATGTCCTATATGTCTGATATGTCATTTATTTCATATGGTGTAAATTATGTTAAAGAGGTAGTATGTCCTCTATAGTACATCACCTACATCCAGTATATTTTCGATCGTGTATGCATTATATTTTGCCCGATACTCCTCATTATACTGACGTATATAGAGTATTCCCTATATTATAAAGTACGTTATTGACTGTGTATGTTAATGGTCACATGTTTGACCATGGCCTCTAACAAAGACCCAGAGAACCATCTGTCAGCTACTTGACTGACCGTGCGAGACAGACGTTGTATGACACAGGTCTGGAAGCGTTGGCTGGACACTTCCTGCATCTGACACGCGCTGTTGGATTGCTGCATGGCTTGACAGCACGTCAGATACAACACAGCTCCCTCGTGTAGTGTAACAACTGACATCAAGATCACACTGAACTTATTCGGAGCTCTTTGACTTCGCCAACACCGAACTTAAATTCTGAGCATTGACAGAACAGCGAGACCAGCGATTGAAAGAAGAACAACACAAGACTGTTCTGACAGTGGTTTGGTAAGAACTAACCCCACACCCTGCGTATAGGTATAACAGCCATCTTAACAAACAGCAATGTCTTAAAGACCTGAACTAGAATCTATCGTAGTAAAAAAAAAATCGTACTTAAGAGATGTTAGCAATACGACTTCAACCCCCACCCATGTAATCATGAATTAAAATCCCTCGCTGTGGGGCCAGACTTTTTTCTCCTTGGGGTGGGGGGGGGGGGGGCGAACAAAAATTTCCGGGAGGTGTGGGGGGGGCAGAAACTGTTGAAAATATATATTTTCTATATAAATTCCATTTCGTTCGGAGGGCCCCCCTTCTCCCCCCAGAAGAGATGCCTCGAAGAAACACTGTGTGGGACGAATGGTTTCCATGTAAGCACCATTCCCTCAATTCGTAGGCATACATTTCTATAATAAAAACACCACTCCCTCAAAACATATACACAATCCCCTCAAACAATAGGCATGTATTTCTAAAATGTAAACAAAATTCACTAAAAATCTAGGCATTTTTTCAATAAATAGCATTTCCAGAGTCACCATATACTTTCCCCAATGTAATAAACATCCCCTCAAAATTTTGCAGAGTTTTATTTAATGATACAAGTCCCCTTCCCATCATACCAAAACCTTAGGTAAATTTTTTAGGTATTGATCTCTAAAGTCCCAGTCTTTAAAGTAATGACCTTTCACCTTACGCCCTAAACTTCATTAACCACTCACCGTATCAGTCAGATAAATCATCAACCACTACTTGTAAAACCCAGAAATGCACAAGACGGGACCACCCCCCCCCCCCCACCCCCCACAATCAATAAAACACAAACCACTTTTATCTTGAACCCAACTTGACTGACATGAAAGGGTTAAATCTATTTAAGTGGGTTTGAGCGTAATTTGACTGTGAGTGTCAACAAGCAGTCAGACAGAAATAATGGAATCAATTGAGGCGGGTGTAGGTTGTGGAATAGGGCCCTAAGGGGGCGAAGTTTATTGATGAATGAGTATCGATTTTTATCCACAATTTCAGTTCGATACGACATAACAAAACAATGAAACAGGGGCTAAAAAGGGGAATGAATTTTTATGAGGTTTTTAATTATAAGGATATTTTTTTTCGTAGAAAGGGGGTTTGAGTTAAAAGATGCTTCTAGGGTTAAAGTAAACAATTTTTATGTCGATACTCCAATAACCATTATTCGATATGTAATATGTCTTGATTGATCGGGGCTTGTATCTGTGTACTAAAACGCAAAATTATGTCCCTTTAGTTAGAAACATGTACTAAAAGGCAAAATTATGTCACTTTAGTTAGAAGCAAAAACTATTGCTCACAGAGGAAAATCTTTTGGATGAAAGAAACTCAAAGATCAATAACGCTGCCGATCAAGGGGATCAATTAGAGCACAAGAGCAATGGTAAATTTTTAACTTACAAACTTTAAAAATATGTGAACGTTAGACGAAGGGTATTATAATTGTACATCGTTGAAAAAGTTATCTCCCATTTACTGAGTATTGTAAGTAGAAAACTATTTCTTATCTCCCATGTCATGTGTGGGCAGTCTAACGACAGGAGACGGTGTGTCGAATCAAATGTGAACTTGTTAATACGGCCATGAGAGTTGTGTTTAGAATTCAGGTGTTATTTATACAAGCATGTGAGCACAGCGTAAACATGGGAGAAATTAAGGCCATTTTCCCACGCTGTATGCATGTCTGGCGGATACATTGTAAAGCTATAGGAACCTTGCAATGTAGAGCTATCAGTTCGTTGAATTAAAGAACTAACAGTTCTTTGCACTTAAGAAATAGAAGGTCCTTGCATTTTAGAACTAGCAGTTCCTTGCAATGTAGAGCTTGCAGTTCCTTGAATTGAAGAAACAATAGTTCTTTGCAACTTAAGAACTAGCAGCTCCTTGAAATGAAGAACAATAAGTTCCTTGCACAGAAGAACTAAAACTTCCTTGCAGTTTCTTGCACTTTAGATCTACAAATTCCTTGTCATATAGAACTAGAAAATATTTGCACAAGAACATGCTTTTCCTTGCAATGTAGTACTAGCAGTTTCTTGCAATGAAGAACCAGCAGTTCCTTAATCTGTAGATTAGGTTCTTTGCATCGTATAACTAGTAGTTCTTACACTACAGAACTACTAGATTCCTCTTACTTCATCAAGTAACTCTATCGTATGTGTTTCAAATTATTTGACATGATGATTCTGCTAGTCCCTAAGCTGTATGTCCAGCAGTTTATGCGTTCAATAGCTCGCACTGTCTATAAGTTCCCATTGATAACTCCCACGCTGATTACAAATTCTAATCAACGAATTAAATTAAAGAACTTATCTATTTCGGCAAATTTCAACAAAACAACATGGACGATGCGCACACAAAACGAAATCTATTACGTATGTTTAAAAATAAACCCGATATTTACATAACGGAAATCGAATGTTTAAATCCCATTCATCTTGTGTTATCTCCCTTATGCTCTACACTAGAACATGGTTTATGAGTCGATGAACAAGGGGAGCGATAAAGCTCAAAGGGCCGTCACTGTTGAATCGGCTTATCTTCTATTCGCTGTGACCGAAAACGCCGCGCGCAACAAGCTGACCTAAATGTAAAAGTAGTCACAGCGGAAGGATTTAAAGAAGGTGGAGAACTCTTGGGAAAAGGGACATAAATCTTATTTAGAATTTTTTTTTTTTTTTTAGTTTTATAATTCATCGGCTTGAGAAAATTCACCATCACGTTAATTAATTTTTTGAATTTATGCTTTTTTTTTCTTTTTTGTTAAGCTTGCGCATTAGCAACGATTTAAAAGTTTTATTTTCCTACTTTAAATATTCATCACTTTTATTTTTAAAAAACGTTATAGCATATGTTAAATTATTTTAAAATTTTGTCACGATTTATGGTATTTTATAGCCGAAAATTTCTGACGACATAATAAGAAAGGTAACCAAATGGAAACCCAAACAGAGTAGAACTCAAACGGAAACGCTTCTTGTTTAGTAAGATCTAAGGGGTGCAGTGTTTCTTCCAGACTTTTTTCTCCGGGGGGGCACTTGAAATCTTCGGGGGGGCGGTAAACTTTCTTCGGGGGGGCGGACACTGTTAAAAGTATATATTTTCTATATAAATTATATAAATTTCATTTCGTTCGGGGGGGGCGGTAAAAAATTTTCGGGGGGGCTTCGCCCCCCCGATGAGATGCCTGGAAGAAACTCTGAAGGGGTGAATGTTACTCGATGGAAATGGGAAAAGTAAACGCCGTAAGTTAAAGAGCTGTGTAGTTTATCCAAGTATATGATGGTTGAGGATTAAATCTACCGGATCTGTCTTATAAAGTATCATACAAATATAAATGCTATACACATGCAAATGTGTCGTTTTAATAAACTGGATTGTAGCAAATCGGATTTACTTTGTTTTCGTTGTTTGATTTATATTTTCGCGTAATGTCTACATCGTTTTTAATTATCTATTTTTTGTGTGAGAGTAGGATAGTGGGTGTGTGTGTGGGGGCGGGGGTCAGATAAAGTAGGGGACCTGAGAATGTGATGGTCTAAGTATGTGAGGGACCTAAGAATGAGAGGCCCTAAGTTTGTGTGAGACCTAAGTATGTGAGGGTCTATGTATGTGAGGGCCCAAATATGTGGGGGGGGGGGAGAATGTGAGGGCCTCTGTATATGTGGGTTCTTCTAAGAATGTTAGGGCCCAAGTATGTGTGGGGGGGGGGGGTAAGAATGTGAGGACCTAAGTATGTGTGTGGGGGGGGGGCTAAAAATGAGAGGACCTAAGTTTGTGTGTGAGGGGACGGCTAAGAATGTGAGGGCCTAAGTATGTTGGGGGGACTAAGAATGTGAGGACCTAAGTATGTGTGGGAACTAAGAATGCGAGGGCCTAAGTATGTGGGGGGCTAAGAATGTGAGGACCTAAGTTTGTGTGGGAACCAAGAATGTGAGGACCGGACCTAAGTATCTGGGGGCTAAGAATGTGAGGACCTAAGTATGTGTGGGGCCTAATATGTGAGGGATAGAAGAATGTGAAGTTCCTAAAATTTACACTCTACACTGAACCATTATGTCGGTAAATGTACTTTAATTGCTGTTTTACCCATATGCTTATGTGTTATTTGTGTGCATGTTATTTAAATTTGGTATGTACGTATGTTGTACGTATCAATGTAAATATGTGTATACACTTTAACATTTGAAAAAAAAAATAGGATTGTTTGTATTTCGCTGCTATTTCTGTTCCACTTTCAAACGTTCACATGTCTTCATTGATTAGAGAGCAACCGAGGGACAGCCTTTTTTTTCTCTCAAAGATGTCGGCTCAAAAGAAAAGTTTTCTTACATCTCTAGATGACCGTGTCCCTCTTTGCTAACCAGCAATATTTGTTTTTTCTTTATAGCGCTCTCTTGAGTGTTCTCTGGGTTTTATTCGCTTTTATGGGGATGTTCAACACACACACACGTATACAAACACACATACACACACACATAGATACATATGCACGTACATACAAACACACATGTATCCCGCGAACATAAAAAATAATATTTTTGAATTTTCTACCAGCGATTAGCTCGCTTTATTAAAAAAAACGTAAGACAACTTAAGCATATTCGGGATGAATGTTTTCTCTCGTTAACGTTACATTATCATTTTTAATGATCTACGTATATACAGCTAGTACAGGGTCCGTCTAACTGTCTATCATGTTTAATGCGCTGTGAATATTGCGTTTAATTATTTTAAAGCAAATTCTAAACATTTAAATTAATGATTAGTTCTCAATATTTGCATAGAATTATTTTAAAGAAAATTCAAATAACTGTATTTACGAATTCTAAAATGTGATTTCCTTGCCAGTTTTTATATGGTTATTTCACGCTTCGATTGGTTTCCTGATTCTCCTACATTGAGTTCTTCATCTGTCCTAAATTTGGTTCTTCTACTGTCTAACATTTGGTTACTCTACATTTGGTTCCTCTACTGTCTAACATTTGGTTCCTCTACATTTGGTTCCTCTACTGTCCTACATTTGGTTCCTCAACTGTCCTACATTTGGTTCCTCTATTGTCCTACATTTAGTTCCTCAACTGTCCTCCATTTGGTTCCTCAACTGTCCTACATTTGTTTCCTTAACTGTCCTACATTTGTTTCCTTAACTGTCCTACATTTGGTTCCTCAACTGTCCTACATTTGGTTCCTCTATTGTCCTACATTTAGTTCCTCAACTGTCCTCCATTTGGTTCCTCAACTGTCCTACATTTGTTTCCTCAACTGTCCTACATTTGGGTCCTCTACTGTCCTACATTTGGTTCCTCAACTGTCCTACATTTGGTTCCTCTATTGTCCTACATTTAGTTCCTCAACTGTCCTCCATTTGGTTCCTCTACTGTCCTACATTTGGTTCCTCAAACGTCCTACGTTTGGTTCCTTAACTGTCCTGCATTTGGTTCCTCAACTGTTCTACATTTGGTTCCTCTACTGTCCTGCATTTGGTTCCTCAACTGTCCTACATTTGGTTCCTTTATTGTCCTACATTTGGTTCCTCTACTGTCCTACATTTGGTTCCTCTGTTGTCCTACATTTGGTTCCACAACTGTCCTACATTTGTTTCCTTTACTGTCCTACATTTGGTTCCTCTACTGTCCTACATTTGGTTCCTCTACTGTCCTACATTTGTTTCCTCTACTGTCCTACATTTGGTTCCTTAACTGTCCTACATTTAGTTCCACTACTGTCCTACATTTTTTTCCTCTACTGTCCTACATTTGTTTCCTCAACTGTCCTACATTTGGTTCCTCAACTGTCCTACATTTGGTTCCTCAACTGTCCTACATTTTGTTCCTCTACTGTCCTACATTTGGTGTCTTTACTGTTCTACATTAGGTTCCTCAACTGTCCTACATTTGGTTCCTCAATTGTCCTACATTTGTTTCCTCAACTGTCCTACATTTGGGTCCTCTACTGTCCTACATTTGGTTCCTCAACTGTCCTGCATTTAATTCCTCTATTGTCCTAAATTTGGTTCCTTGACTGTCCTACATTTGGTTCCTTTACTGTCCTACATTTGGTTCCTCTACTGTCCTACATTTGGTTCCTCTATTGTCCTACATTTGGTTCCACAACTGTCCTACATTTGTTTCCTTAACTGTCCTACATTTGGTTCCTCTACTGTCCTACATTTGGTTCCTCAACTGTCCTACAATTGGTTCCTCAACTGTCCTGCATTTAATTCCTCTATTGTCCTAAATTTGGTTCCTTGACTGTCCTACATTTGGTTCCTTTACTGTCCTACATTTGGTTCCTCTACTGTCCTACATTTGGTTCCTCTATTGTCCTACATTTGGTTCCACAACTGTCCTACATTTGTTTCCTTAACTGTCCTACATTTGGTTCCTCTACTGTCCTACATTTGGTTCCTCAGCTGTACTAAATTTGGTTCGTCTATTGTCCTACATTTGTTTCCTCAACTGTCCTACATTTAGTTCCTCTACTGTCCTACATTTTGTTCCTCAACTGTCCTACAATTGGTTCCTCAACTGTCCTACATTTGGTTCCTCTGCTGTCCTACATTTGGTTCCTCCATTGTCCTACATTTGTTTCCTCTACTGTCCCATATTTGGTTCCTTTACTTTCTTACATTTGGTTCCTCAACTGTTCTAAATTTGGTTCCTCTACTGTCCTACATTTGGTTCCTGTACTGTCCTACATTTGGTTCCTCTACTGTCCTATATTTAGTTCATCTACTGTCCTATATTTGGTTCCTTTACTTTCTTACATTTGGTTCCTCAACTGTCCTACATTTGGTTCCTTAACTGTCCTACATTTGGTTCCTCAACTGTCCTACATTTGTTTCCTCAACTGTCCTACATTAGGTTCCTCAACTGTCCTACATTAGGTTCCTCAACTGTCCTACATTAGGTTCCTCAAATGTCCTACATTTGGTTCCTCAACTGTCCTGCATTTGATTCCTCAACTGTCCTACATTTGGTCCCTCTCCTACATTTGGTTCATCTATTGTCCTACATTTGGTTCCTTTACTGTCCTAAATTTGGTTCCTCAACTGTCCTACATTTGGTTCCTCAACTGTCCTACATTTGGTTCCTCGACTGTCCTAAACTATGTTCCTTCACCATCCAATATCTGTTTTCTCTCCTGCATCAGATTTCTCCACACTGTGACCAAGTCAAGTTTAAAACCTCCCTGTGAATGTCTACACTGAACCTCTCCATAAAATATAGATTAGGGTAAGGGCAGGGGAAATAAAAAGGCAGTGCGGTGGGTTCGGGCAGAAAAATTCCAGAGCAGATGGAATTAACGTCACGCTTGAGTGCACATCGGATCCAGATTTGTCTTGCCGGCTCAGGTTGACGAGCACCGATAGAAATCTAACGGACGATCAACGTGAGCATGCACTCACATCCCCCCCCCCCCCCCCCCACACGTATCTCTAGGCATGTTTAATTGACAGGTTGAGTGGTTTCCCTTGGTAGGCTTAATGGTTCCCTTGGTAGGTTTAATGGATTCCCTTGGTAGGCTTAATGGTTTCCTTGGTTAGGTTTAATGGTTTCCCTTGGTAGACATAATGGTTTCCCTTGGTAGGTTTAATGGATTCCCTTGGTAGGTTTAATGGTTTCCCTTGGTAGGCTTAATGGTTTCCTTGGTAGGTTTAATGGTTTCCCTTGGTGGGCTTAATGGTTTCCCTTGGTAGGTTTAATGGTTTCCCTTGGTAGGTTTAATGGTTTCCCTTGGTAGGTTTAATGGTTTCCCTTGGTAGGTTTAATTTTTTCCCTTGGTAGGTTTAATTGTTTCCCTTGGTAGGTTTAATTGTTTCCCTTGGTAGGTCTAATGGTTTCCCTTGGTAGTTTTTATTGGAATTAATTGAAACTGTGATTGGGGTCGGTGTGGTCGAGTCGTCAAAGCTCTCGGGCAGATGAGGCTCGTTAGCTGGGGACAGCCACTCTTCTAAGAGAGACAACTCCAAAATCAAACAACTGCTGCCTTGTAGTTTGTTCTTGGTTGGACAAAGGCTATGGAAGCAAATCCAAAAATTGGAGTCAATGGCCTCAATGGCGCAGTTGACACGTAATCCTTAATTGTGATGGAGGCATGGTCGAGTCTGCAAAAAGCTCATGGTTGATAAATTCGAAAAAGTCTCGAGTTCAAACCCTCTGGCAGTTAAGGTTCGAACCAAGAAGAAGAAGAACCTGTGTTTCTTTTTCGTGTACAACAAAACCTTTATATACACGTTAGACAGCCAACGTAAAACAAGGTAGTTTATCTATTGTGAGATTTTTTATAATTTATTTATTTATTTTTATTTATTTATTTATTCGCATTTTACATATAATTTATCAAGCGACGGCGAATAGAAGCATGTATTATAAAGGGACGGCGTGGTCAGAAGGTAGAGTGAACAACTGCTAACCCGAAAGTCTCGAGTTCTACAGTAATTGCTTTGTAAATTGTCTTTTCTATTTTCCTGTAGGACCAGACAGTCCTGCGGCAGGTGAGGCAGAGTTCAGCTGCTTCTCTGACCTCGGCCTATGGAGAAAAAGTTTAATCAGTTCCATGCCTAGCCATATCTACACGAGACAGGTAGGGCTATCCATTAAAGCTGAGTTGACTCAGCGACATGCTACTAGCTTTAGCCCATAATCCAAACTCAAACTTTACATGTTAGTAACCAAGTACACTACAACCCTTCAATGCCACATAACATAGATATCTACTAAAACTTCCCATTAAAAACAAAATCCTTATCTTGTGTACTATATCAATCACCCAACACTAAGCTTCGATCAACGACCACAAATACGCTACACCCATGTCGCTGCTACCGAAAATCCTTCCCTTGTTATCTAAACCAACTCGTAATCCGAACATTACCCCTGGTACATGTTAGTTTACTGGATCTGTCGCGATAAACATGCTCTGTCAGGAACCCAGCAACGTCTATAGTATTGAAGTATACGGGGGGGGGGGGGTGGGAGAGAGGTTGGTGGGGGGGGGGGGTAGTTTGAACCCCTGTCAAGTTGGGGTCAATTTGTTATCTCGAGATCTTTACTTTCATTTTTGTTGAGGATGTTTGGGAATGTTATGGTGTGGGGTGGGGAAGGGGAAGAGAGGGGAGGGGTGTTGTCCATACTTAGATTAGTTTTATATTTAAAGGTGGATGCAAACTGTCGTATTTGTATTAGGCTGAGGAGGTGTGTAGTTAACGAGTAAACTATCATTTTATAATAGTGGCGGGATGTATTACACAAGCTAACTATCGTATTTTATTGCGAAGTGGGGGGGGGGCTGGTAATTAACAAGTAAACTATTTTAAAGTTGGTATGGGGTGGGGTGGGGTTCACGGGTAAACTGTCGTACTGTGTGGGGTGTGGTGCGTATTTAAGTCACACGCTGCCTAGGTGTGTTTACTAGGAGAAGGGTGGTAATTTCTCTGCAATACGAAGTAACGTAATGTGTGTGGGGTGGGTGGGGGTTATTCCACATACTAAATACATTTATATTGTGTAATGGAGAGTGGTTAAAATACACCAAAACCTATATCTATTACAATACGCTACAGGGCAGGTATAATCAACACTTACATACAAGCTACAGGGTATGTTGTAACTTGCACACGTTTTCATCATGTAGGAAGAGTTGCTGTAACTAGCACACAACAAAGTTGATTCTTGTAGTTATATGTTGTACCAAGGATACAACAAAATTGATAGGTGTGTTTAAAATGTTGTAACTAGCACACAACAAATTTAATTGACGTGGCTGGATATTTAACCTCCTAGTACATAACAAAGTTGAATATGTGTGATGGATGCTGTACTTGAATATTGTGTTTGAGTCGTAACTAGCATACAAAAAAAAATTGTACGTTGTGGGTGTATGTTGTACTTAGCCCCCAACAAAGTTAAATGTTGAGTTTGAGATCTCGTAACTAGCATACAAAAAAAAATTGTACGTTGTGGGTGTATGTTGTACTTAGCCCCCAACAAAGTTAAATGTTGAGTTTGAGATCTCGTAACTAGCATACAACAAAATTGTATGTTGTGTTCGAGATGGCATAACTAACACACACAACAAAACTGTATACTGTAGCCTCTGTAGGCAGTCTGTCGCAAGCTGTATTTTCTACAACCACTTGAAGCCGGATGGCTTATCCCCCCCCCCCCCCTCTACCCCCACCCCCTCCTTCAGTCAATTAGACCTAGCTGTAAATTACTTTTTTCCCCCGTACCTGGCGGGTCATGTCACGTGGTGTGCATGTCACGTGAGACGCCCCTAACAGCTTATCAGGAGTCCGGTATTGGAGGAAATCGTATGACATTGACCCCTATCGAAATTCTCCAAACCTTCTTTTTCTTTTTGCAACTTTCGTCAATCAGTAGGCAGTTAATTAATCAGAACAACCAAAACTAACTGATGCAGTGGCGTAGGCAAGGGGGAGTTACGGGGGTTATAAACCCTCCCATGGACTCACACCCTATTTATATATATATATATATATATATATATATATATATATATATATATATTTTTATATATATATATATATATATATATATATATATATATATATATATATATATATATATATATATATATATATATATATATATATATATATATATATATATATATATATATATATATATGACTTTGTACATATGGAAAAATATTTGTACCCCTTCATGACCAATTCCTGGCTACGACACTGAACTGATGTTTTTGTTACTACATTTCTAGGCAACAATAGAAACATGGACGTATTTTAGTTTGTTTGTTGGTTTTTTTTTACTAATTTTTGTAAGTTAGTAATTATATTTTATTTTTGTAACATGCTATGATTCACAGTCACCTATTAGCTTAATGCGCAGTTTGCGGTCATGAAGATATTGCAACATAACGGTAATTCTAAATCAACATAACAGATGTGGAGAAAGCTATAGAGAAGCGTTGTAGAAATTGGGAATTTAAAAGTAAAAGATAGTGTAATACCAACAACGACATCTGTTTATAACAGGCCAGCTACTTTGCTAAAATAATAACACCAATTTAGAATTAGCTGACTTCTAGTTGTATGCCAAAGATATTTAGTCGACGTCGGTTTAACTGAAGCTGGGAGCAGGTTTACAGGAAACAGCTGCACGGTTTTAACACTGCAGCAGTAGTATAAGCAGGGGTATTAGGAGGGAATAGGAATTTCCCCCCCCCCCTTTCCCAAAGGTCTTACGTTTACACTTTCATAAATTAGAATAGCCTTAATCCAGAATTTTTTAGGCTACATCTATTTATATACACCTATTTATATATCCATAGGCCTATATAAATCTTTATATAGATGAGTGTAAAACTATATGGGACACCCGCATTCATTCAGGGCAGAAACTAGTACCAAAGGATTCCATTAATTGTTTTATTGACGGGGGGGGATGATAGTTTAATTACACACATGTATCGTGTACGTGTACATACAAACATACATAGGCGATAACATACATCACCTCATCATTTTGTTCCTGTTAGTACGCAAGACACATTGGGCAGATGTATTGTGTACGTGTACATACAAACATACAGACGCGATGGCATACATCATCTCATCTATGTGTTCCGGTTCGTACGCAAGACACATTGAGCAGATGAAATGGAGTTGATCTGTTTTAGAGACTTTGGCATATGAAGGGATAGTGTAGTCAGTACTATGCCAGACCGCCTTTACTTTCCCTAACTTGAGTTAGGTACCCATCAGAGCTGGGTGGTCTCAGGGACATTCGACTGACTTGAACCCGGATTCGTATTCGAGACTTTCGGGTTAGCAGACTAGCACTCTACCACTAGGCCACGCCAATCCATGATAGCATAAACAAACGATGGCCTACAGATGCGATAACATATACAGTGGATGCCATTTAGAGGACATGACATTTAGAAACCATGACAAAGGCGATGTCATACAGAGGAGATGCCATTTAAAGGACATGACATTTAGAAACCATGACAAAGGCGATGTCATACAGAGGAGATGCCATTTAAAGGACATGACATTTAGAAACCATGACAAAGGCGATGTCATACAGAGGAGATGCCATTTAAAGGACATGACATTTAGAAACCATGACAAAGGCGATGTCATACAGAGGAGATGCCATTTAAAGGACATGACATTTAGAAACCATGACAAAGGCGATGTCATACAGAGGAGATGCCATTTAAAGGACATGACATCTTAGAAACCATGACAAAGGCGATGTCATACATCGGAGCTGGCACATAAATAACCACCCGATGATTTATTTTTAAAAAAATATTATCACAGACACGAATACCATCACACAGACACGAATACCATCACACAGACACTAATACCATCACACAGACACTAATACCATCACACAGACACTAATACCATCACACAGACTCTAATACCATCACACAGACTCTAATACCATCATACAGACACGAATACCATCACACAGACACGAATACCATCACACAGACACTAATACCATCACACAGACACTAATACCATCACACAGACACTAATACCATCACACAGACACGAATACCATCACACATACACCCACCTGTTCGGGAATTAAGAATATGATATCCGATTCGATCTTGAATCCATCTGGTGTGCTATTTATTCCATGACGTAATAATCCAAGAACTAGAATAAAACTGATTGCTATCCATATCATATTAAGAAATACATAAACCTTAATCTACTGTCGCGTGAAATACG
Organism: Physella acuta; assembly: GCF_028476545.2. Classification (NCBI taxonomy): domain Eukaryota; kingdom Metazoa; phylum Mollusca; class Gastropoda; family Physidae; genus Physella; species Physella acuta. The sequence continues at coordinate 46,587 of NW_026732519.1, read as the reverse complement.
GAACATATCGTAGAAAGACGTGGGGGGGGGGGAGGGAGGGGGTGTAACAAGATTGCATACTGCTACTCTCATAATGTTATCGGGCCGATGAAATTCGATCGTTCAAACATTCGGCGATAGGGGAAAAAAAACACGACAGTTCTAAAAACGGGCAGATATTTTAAACACGGTGATTATGCGACGACCCAAGCTACGGGTGTTCCGTTGCCGATTAATTGCTGAAGGTTTCACCTACCTGTATCTGTAAGGGTTTATCTAGTACTATAGGTAAGTCTTTTCTCGAAGGTAAAAGTTACCTACTTCTGCTCTACAGTATGCCTTTTATAAAGTAAGGTTCGACTACATAAAACTTGCCTAGATATTCAAATAAGGCTTGCCTAATATGCACTACAATATGCCTTTCTATAAAGTAAAGCTTTTTCTACCTATGCAGGTAAAACTTGCCTAGGTAATCAGGCAAGTCTTACACTACACTATAATCTATTGCTTTCCTAACTATGTAGGTAAGGCTTGCCTAGATAAGTACACTATACCTACATATGCAGTAAGACCTATGCTGGTAATGCTTGTCTACGTATGCAGATAAAAATACCAACCTATTCAAAGAACTTTCTATCATATAAAATAAAAAATAATAAAATGAACTTCAAACCTCATGTATTTGAACAATCTGAACAAAAACGTTAACTTCGGTGATAGAAAAACTAGCAATAGTCATTACCACAAACTGATTTAAACTACTTGAAAAATAATTAATACCATGGGCTCGCTGGATATACCCAGAACGAATGGGTATCTGACTCCACCCAGCACTATTGGATACCTGACTCACCAGCACTAATGGGTACCTGACTCCACCCAGCAGTAATGGATACCTGACCAACAAGCACTAATGGGTACCTGACCACCCAGCACTAATGGGTACCTGACTCCACCCAGCACTAATGGGTACCTGACTCCACCCAGCACTAATGGGTACCTGACTCCACCCAGCACTAATGGGTACCTGTCAAAAAGCACTAATGTGTATTTGACTCTCTACCCAGCACTAATGGTTGCCTGACTCTGACTCCACCCAGCACTAATGGGTACTTGACCGAAAAGAACTAATGGATACCTGACTCCACCTAGCACTAATGGGTACCTGACTCAGATCGCGAGAAATGAATATCTAGGCAGGTTATTGACCCATGATTTCTAAAACAGGTCAACTCTACTTCAATTGCCCCTAATTATAATTAATGCGTAACATGTAATTAATGTCTTAATGTATTACATTACTTTCTAAGCAATGTTCCCAGTATATCATTTCTTAATAAACAACAAAATATAGAAACAAAACTACCTTTTGTGGAAAATCCTAATCCAAACATTTTGACAGAAATCTGGCCTTCTTGAAAGTCCGCTAACATGTTCTGTCACTACTCTCTATCAAAGGTTAAGATCTCTCCCCGGCATCAGTAAGTAAAACATAAACAGCCCAACAACAATCGAACGCATACGTTTAGTTTACGACCAGCTATTGTGGGAATCGCAAGAGACACATCCATGTCGTAAACTTGGTGCGTCGAAATAGCTGTTGAGGGGAGGTAACTAACGCATACGAGAGAGGGAGGAGGGACTCTTTTCTGATGGGGTTAGGGGAGTAGTTGTTTTAAAGTAACATTACGTGTTTGCATTTGTCTTTCTAACACCTGTTTGTCAACGCGGCCATTCTTTTTAAATGTGTCATGAAACCACGTGATTAAATATAAAAAAAAAATGGTAACTGTAAATTAGTCAATGGACAAATACAGTTAGACCACTTCTGGCCTTATGTTGATTCCGATCAATCGCCATCCTGTGTATGTCTAGGTTTCAGGTATCTAAATAATTTGCATAGCGTGCATTAACAATTAGTCCCATGTAATCAAATACTAAATTAAGGTCATATGGGCATGAGTAGGTCGACATATTAAACATCGTGGGTCTATTAGTGACATACTTTAAACATGTTGCGCCTATTGTTAGACCTACTGTAATCACCCTAAATCCTGACCTATTGTAATCACCCTAAATCCTGACCTAATCACCTAAAATCCAGAACTAATCACCCTAAATCCTGACCTATTGTAATCACCCTAAATCCTGACCTAATCACCTAAAATCCAGACCTAATCACCCTAAATCCTGACCTATTGTAATCACCCTAAATCCTGACCTAATCACCTAAAATCCAGACCTAATCACCCTAAATCCTGACCTAATCACCCTAAATCCTGACATACTGTAATCACCCTAAATCCTGTCATAATCACCCTAAATCCTGACCTACCGTAATTACCCTAAATCCTGACCTTATCACCCTAAATCTTGACCTGCTGTAATCACCCTAAATCCTGACCTAATCACCCTAAATCCTGACATAACCACCCTAAATACTGACCTAATCACCCTAAATCCTGACCTATTGTAATCACCTTAAATCCTGACCTAATCACCCTAAATCCTGACCTACTATAATCACCCTAAATCCTGACATAACCACTCTAAATCCTGACTTAATCACACTAAATACTGACATACCATCCTCACCCTACTGTAATGATTTCTCTATGACAGACTACTTGTAAAAAAAGAAAAAAAACACATCACCCAACTTTATACAAACAGTTCAACAATCTATTTCCTGCCCCCCACCCCCTACCCCCTTCCTCCGCTCCCAGCCCACCCCCTCACCTCATCTTGATCCATCGATAATAAAAGGGTAATTAAAACAATGGAAAACTTGACCCAGTTCTTACTTGACTGAAGAGATCCTAGACTAGGTCTAAGAATCCTGGTTGTAAAAACAGGTGTGTGTGGGGTGGGGGGGGGGAGTGTTGTTGGGGGTTGGGTGGGGGTGGGGTTCTGCTGTTGTCAAACCGTTGTGGACACTATTACGTCATTTGTAAACTAGGATTCGATCTCTACTATAGTAGGTGAAGTAGATGTATAACCAAAGATCTATACAAATTGATTTCTAAACAGATGGGGGGTGGAGGGGGGAATTTGACATATTGTGTTCTTCATTCAAAACATTTTTGAAGTTTTAAATTTAGCTGCTAATCAAGCCTTGTTAGTTAAGGGCATCAGTAATTAGATCGAGACCAGATTCAAGTCTGTAAAGTCTCTGAGTTCACCCAGCTCTGATGGGTACCTAACTCACGTTAGGGAAAGTAAGAGCGGCTGGGCATAGTGCTGACTACACTATGCCTTCATATGCCGAGGTCACAGAAACATTGTGAACTCTACTTCACTTACCCCACAGACCTTAAGGTTAGAAAAGGAAACATTTTTTTAAATGGCTCTTGATGCAACAAACATTATAAAACAGACTTGAAACAACCAACATATGATACAAGAGACACATAGTACACGACTTGATACATAATACAACAGGTACCTAACCTGTCATACAAAATTCTTGTTACACGTTGGACGCACGATCTACCACAACATAGACACACGACGTTCCATATCATAGACACACGACTTGTACAACATGGACACACGACTTGTACAACATGAACATATGACCTTACAAAACATGGACATACGACATTCCATATATTATACACACGACTTGTGCAAAATAGACATACGACATTCCATAACACGGACACACGACTTGTACAAAATGGAAACACGACGCCCTACAATATGGACAAACGACGGTCTAGAAAACGGACACGGCTACAGGACATTACCCCCCTGGATATTTCCCCCCCGGACATTTCCCCCCCCCCCGTATTTACCCCCCGGAGCAATTACCCCCCCTGTCAATTACCCCCTGTCAATTACCCCCCCCCCCCCCGGGAAATTACCCCCCCTCTCAAGTTAAAATCCTAACTCTAACTAGAGTTTTATACCTATATACCACTTTAATCCAAACCTTAAGAAAAAGACCAAAACCTAAGCATCCATCTTAGCCTAAAACTTCACGCAAAACCAAAACCAAAGCTAGACACAACCCTAACCCTAAAACTAGCTCTAACCCTAACCCTAGCCCTAACCCTAACCCTAACCCTAAACCTAAACCTAAACCTAGCCCTAACCCTAACCCTAACCCTAAAACCTAACCCTAACCCTAACCCTAACCCTAACCCTAACCCTAGCCCTAACCCTAACCCTAACCCTAACCCTAGCCCTAAAACGTAACCCTAACCCTTACCCTAACCCTTACCCTTACCCTAACCCTAGCCCTAAAGCCTAACCCTAACCCTAACCCTAACCCTAACTCTAACCCTAACCCTAACCCTAACCCTAACCCTAACCCTAACCCTAGCCCTAGCCCTAGCCCTAGCCCTAGCCCTAAACCTAACCCTAACCCTAACCCTAACCCTAAACCTAGCCCTAGCCCTAGCCCTAGCCCTAGCCCTAGCCCTAAACCTAACCCTAACCCTAAACCTAGCCCTAGCCCTAACCCTAACCCTAACTCTAACCCTGTCCGGGGAGGGGGGTATTGTCCTACTGGGCGGGGGGTAATTGACAGGGGGGGTAATTGACAGGGGGGGGGTAATTACGCTGGGGGGTAATGTCGGGGGGGAAATATCCGGGGGGTAATTGACAGGGGGGAAATGCCCTGTTCCCGAAAACGGACACACCGCCTACATTACACAACGCTTATCGCAACGATAACTCTATTGGGAAAAAAATGGTCCGGCTGGATCATTTTAAAAGCAATGATTGATGGAGTAAATGAAATGTTAAATTAGGTGTCAGCCATATCATCGGTGCACGTGAAATTTTCTAGCAGGGGGTGGGGGGTTTGATGGGGAGGGGGAACCTTACCCCTCAACTTGAAACCCCTTTATTTTATGAGCTGCATTGTGAGGGCCTTCCCACAAAGACACCATCACAAAAATTTCAAATTTTTTTGTTCACAGACATGTTCATTGTTGGCATGACAACTATGAATTTTTTTTCAATCAACAAATTTAGAGTTCTGTAGATATCACTCTACGGTGACACCTTTAGAAGATTCTTTTTAAAAAAAAGATAATAATAATAATTTATTCTATTTTCAAATTAGATGTCGCAGAATAGTTTAGCCGTAAAATTGTAGTAAAGCTGAGTTTATTATGATGAACAGAAATAAAATTTGTATTCAGGAATAATAAAATGTTTTCTGTTGTGATATTTGTGGTGTGCTAAAATGTAATCCACGAAATCAAAAAATCGTATCGTCAGGGGTCAGCGTGGTCGAGTCGGTAAAGCTCGAACCCTCGGGCAGATGAGGCTCGTTAGCTGGGGACAGCCACTCTTCTAGGAGAGACAACTCCAAAATTAAACAACTGCTGCCTTGTAGTTTGTTCTTGGTTGGACAAGGGCTATGGAAGCAAATCCAAAAAGAAAAGCAGGCTGAAATCGGAGTCAATGGCCTCAATGGCGCATAACCAGTTGACACGTAACGCTTAATTGTGTTGGAGGCGTGGTCGAGTCGGCAAAAAGCTCATGGTTGATAAATTCGAACAAAGTCTCGAGTTCAAACAGATAAATCTCGATCCCCTTCAACACTACTAATTAAGAACGAAGAAGAAGAAAAGAAGAAAAAATCGTAAATATTACAGTCATTTCAATGTTTTATCCAGTAGAAGTATTAAAACTGTAAGGAAAGGGGGTGACACAAACAGTAAATGCTAAACTGTTTGGGGGGGGGGGGGGGGGGGGGTGACGCCCCACTTTACCGCACTGGGTGACACCCTACCTAGTAACGCCAATTGTGTTTGTCAATCTATTTGAGTGGTATGGGGGGGGGAGGGGGGCTAAGAAAGCTGTACAAGCTGGTTTCCTAGCTCCGTACGTTTCTTAAGGTTTTTTTTTTCATCTAGGGGGGAGGGGGGCAGGTACTGGTTTAATGTTCAATTTCGCTCAATACTCCCTTACATGGGTACTCTATGATATACGTAGGCTACAGATATAGTGATGATGACAAATGGAGGCCTATCTTGGTTAACTGCAAAGAAAATTGTCAGAGATCGGTAGAATCGGAAAAAGCTATCTATGGCGGCCCTATGTGTGTTGGACACAAAGGAAAAGATTATGTAGACGATAGGACTCCTAGTGGTGACGGCGTGGTCGGTTAGTAGAGCTAGCGACTGCTAACCTGAAAGTCTCTAGTTCGAATCTGTAGGACGACCCAGAGTCGACCCATCTCGGAATGATACCTGACGTTAGGGAAACAGCTAGGCATGGTGCTGAACATACTCTCCCTGCATATGCCGAGGTCATTAAAACAGTCTAGCTCTACTTCCTCTACTTCCATTGGCACAAACTGAAAAAAACGACGTGGCGAAGTTGATACAATTATTTTCTTTTCACATATATTCATCTGGTCACAAAAATAATGTCCAAAGTTTTATCAGCGATATTTTTTTTAAAGCAGGGTAAACAAAGGCAGGACAGAGATTTGGTCTCGTTAAAACACGCGGATGTCCGGGAAGTGAAGGGGAAAGTGTCGAGCACGTGCCCACTCCATCTACGGGCAACACGTGACCTCGGCACGCGCATGAGGGATACAGCGATCATCCATTTCGTTTTCAAAAGCCGCTGGTTATAAACAAAGCCCACTTGATTCCTAATTCACCCCCCCCCACACACACACACAATTTATGTGGGGGTATCTGTGTGGGGCAAGAACAGGTTTCATCCCCACCATACACATGAGGGGGTGGAAAAAACAGGCGCCGGTGTGTGTGTTCTAAGGTTATGATGCAACAGACATGATAGCACTGTTTCTCTGTTGTCTGTTGTGTTTTTTTTTTCAATCCTTAAATTGGTTCTTGTGGAAAATGTTGATATGACATCAATTAAGCTGATTTCCCTTTCGAACATAATGGTCTATGGGACAGGTGAAGTAGAGTCCACCTGTTTCTGTGCAATTGGCTTGTGAAGGGATCTGATAGGATAATAAGGTGTGGTAAATAGTAAGATAAAGCTTAGTGTTAGTATTGTTTAGTTGATGGAAAGTTGTGATCAGAATCAGGTTTAGGGTTACATAGTTTTAAACCTGTCGTTTAATTTACATACGATTTCTTAAGCATGTTTACCTTTCCAATACTCTATCAAATTCCCTTCATTAAAAATTTTAAAATGAAGTTTTTAAAATTTCAAAGCTAGATCCAAAGTCTTAGCGTCAGTATCCCCAACCAGTGTTCAGTAGAGTAGCGAGAAGGGGGGGGGGGGGACATATGTCCCCGGGCGCCGAGCTTAGGGGGCGCCAAAATGGGTTGGAAAAATAAACTGAAAGGTTGAGGGGGGTGCAAATTGAAAGTTTGAGGGGGGGGGGGTGCAAATCAAAATCTCGAGGGGGGGGGGGGGGGTGCAAATCGAAAAGTTTGAGGGGGTGATGCAAATCAAAATCTCGAGGGGGGGTGCAAATCGAAAAGTTTGTCCCCTGGCGCCGGGAAGGGTCGCTACGCCTCTGCCAGTGTTTCTTTCAGGCATCTCTTCATCTCTTCGGGGAGGAATGAGGCAACGTCTACGCCCCCCCTCCCCCTCCCCCCCCCCCCCCCCAAAATAATTTGTAGAAATAAATACTGTTACCAGTTTCCTCCCCCTCCGTCTTTGAAAATTTAATCCGCCCCCGTGAAAGTTTACAGTGCCCCCCCCCACCCAGGAGAAAATGTCTGAAAGTAACACTGATCCCACTACACGCACACCCACACACATTATTTTCCCACCGACCTAATTGAATATCCGACAGTGTCAAATATTACTAAATCCTTAGCCAAGGTAGCCGAGCAAGCTGATTAACAAAAAATGTTGTTTCAATTCTTGTACGATTATGCAGCTCTGAATTTTAGGAGGCTCGCGTGTGTTCAATGCAGCAACTTAATCTACGCTAATCCCATGATAATCCTCTCTATTGTGACCAGTGTTTAGTTACTTAAAAAGAGAAGTACACAAAAAAAAGTGAATTGGCATTTTATTAGGACGAAAACTAAACCGTGAGAAAAGTATATATAAACTAACACTACGCAAGAATGTAACTAAAAGCCCAACACAACAAAATACATTACAATCCAATTACCTAACATAACACGAACTTCCATACACATACACAAAATGTAAGGTACATATATAATATTAATTGAATTATTATGGCTCTGTGTAAACCATAAAATGAACAGGAAGTAACATTTTTTTTAATAAAAACAAACAAATATTTAAGTTGCCTTTAGAAAAAATGTTGTTCAGCTCCGATATGATTGTCATTTGCACAGATAAGATGTTGTTTAGCTCAGATAATTTGTTCCTTAGCTTAGATAAGATGTTGTTTAGCTCAGATAATTTGTTCCTTAGCTCAGATAAGATGTTGTTTAGCTCAGATAATTTGTTCTTTAGCTCAGATAAGATGTTGTTTAGCTCAGATACTTTGTTCTTTAGCTCAGATAAGATGGTGTTTAGCTCAGATAATCTGTTCTTTAGCTCAGATAATTGCTCTTTAGCTCAGATAAGATTTTTTTAGCTCCATTTGCCATGCAAACATTCATTAGTGGACTAAGCATCTACAGCACTGAGTTTGTGATATATATATATATATATATATATATATATATATATATATATATATATATATATATATATATATGTGTGTGTGTGTGTGTGTGTGAGTGTGTGTGTAAGAATATATAAATGAAAGTATATAAGTAAAACAAGTTAATAAAAAGTCTAGTGACAATTTAAGCGCAATTTCCTTATGTTATCCATAACAATTTTTTGTGGCCGAACGAAAGGATTTTTTTGAAAACTTTCTTCGGCAGTATTGTTCTAAATTATGGCAGAAATCGATTGGTAAATGTTTCAAGTCGCTAAGTGGTCTGGTTGCCGAGATATGGGGCAAAAACTGCATTTTTTTCGAGGTTTTTTGGCTTTTCCGGGAAATTCAGGAAGGAATTCCGGGAATTTTTTTGCCCACAATCATCCTCGGAACTTGCTTAACATATTTGCTTTTGGAACTAGTCCTCGATATTGCTTTGTTGAGGAGAGATACGACTTAAAGCTGCGGACACACATCCATCCAGAACGAATTAATAATCGCAATTGTCAGTATGGAAATTGCGCTAAAAAGGCCCACACAAAACCATAATGCAAATGTCATCCCACATAAGACATACAAAGGTCATACTATAAAAGTCCAGCAAATGCCATAAAGACCCACAGATGTCATGCCAAATAAGTCATACGGATGTCAAAAAGATCTACAAATGTCATACCACATAAGTCATTCAAATGTCATACAACATAAGTCCTGCAAATGTCATAAAGACCTACAGATGTCATCCCACATAAGAACTACAAATGTCATACTACAAAAGTCCTGCAGATGTCATAAAGACCTACAGATGTCATACCAAAGAAGTCATACAGATGTCATAAAAATCTACAAATGTCATCTCGCAGAAGCCCTCTAACCCTCATAACGCAGTGGTCATCAAGTCAGCTGGTGCAGTTAAAAATAGCCCTATCAATATTCCCCCAATCAGGCCGGTCACGTGTGAAAATGGAGAGTCCTTGTCCAGGGTGATGAGGTTAGGCCCGGACACGGGCAGGACACAGATGTTTCATCTCCCGCTGGACATCGATTTGGTGACCCACGGGCCCGGCCCCAGCCCCGCGCTCAAAGACTTAAACCCCCTCGCTATGAAAGCTGGGGTTGTGTCACTCGAATCTTCAGATATAACCTTACGTGAAAATAACTTGTAAGCAAAAAGTATACTAATATGTTGCACTATAATAACCTACAAACTTAACATTAAGCCTTTTTTTGAAAACGAATTGTAAAAGGGGTATAATATATGTATCAGTATAACAACATCATATGAAAATAAATGTATGATACTAATACTAGCAAAGATTTTTAAAAAAAAACACTTTTTTTTGTTCATACAAATTATTCAAGACTTTATAAAAATTAATGTATTAAGTTTTGTTTTGAAAATAACTACAGTAGCATATTTACTATATAATTCATCATATAGATATTTTAATAAACCATTGAAAAAAAGTATTTTCCTATTTAATAGACAACAAACACTCATCCTTGACGGTGTGGCCTAGAGATAGAGCGCTAGACTGCTCACTCAAAAGTCTCGAGTTCAAATCTGAGTTCGAGCACTGATGAGTACCTAATTCAATTAAAGTAAAGGCGGCTGGACAAAACGCTGACCAGACTTTCCCTTCATATTCCGGGGTCACAGAAACAGGTGAACTCTACTTTACTTGCCCCGTAGACCATCAGGTTCGATAAGGGACTTTTACTATAGTAATTCCTAAAGATGTTTCTTTATTTTAAAATAATGAATAGCCCAAATCTCTGCTCAACTCAGCGTTAAGGCAAGTACAACGCCTGTAAACAGATGTCGTGTTCTAGTGTAATTAACATCAGACATTTTCAGAAAACGACACAAGTCTAAAAATATTAAAATATAAAAATAGAAATCAGAACTGATTTGCCTGTAGCTTTTTTATTTGTTTTATTGGAAAACAATTTTTTTAAATGAATACCGGAAGACGTTCCAAGCCAATGACAGTTAAAAAAAATTCCCCTCTAGTTAATGTAAGAAAACATTTTTAATGATCGCAAACCTCCATGCAAGTCCATATAGAACATATACCTGTTTGATTTTTTTTCTCTCTCCATTAACTATCGAACTATCGATTGGGTAAATCCCACATCAAAGGACTTGTCACCGACCGTGTCCGGCATTTGATGCGGCTAAGTGGAAACAAATGTCCCTCTCCGGCCTACACTGCCGTATCGTGTTCCGCTTGTTTCGGCTTCTGTGATTGGTCAATGAAACCCGAACCCCTATCACGTGATGGGGCTGTTTATGTGATGTTCGGGGGTGGACGGATGGGTAGGTTTTAGATTGTTTGTCGATTTAATTGTTGTTCTAGATAAATTGTTGGGGAGAGAGAAGGGGGGTGTTTTTTTTTCACCTCAGTGAACTGTAAAATAATTTGATTTCTCAGTTTACGAAGGATTTTAGTTCAGGCCAGGTCCGGTTAGTGGTTATAGGGCTGGTAAGTAGGTCAATAAACAGTTCTATGGCTCATGCAGGTTTTATTGAGACGTAGAACTGGTTGGTGACCTTCTTACCAGCCCCATAGGCAGGTGTTATTGATGATAAGTGAGTAGTGATTAGCGACCTTGGTACACAGACACTAGAAGCATTTAACTGTTTGGTTATTTTAACACGTTTTTCTTAACTCAGCTTCGCGTTTGTTTGTTTGTTTGTTGTTAAAATTGACATAGAAAATTAGCCCACTTCTGATTGCTCTAAAGATCTGAAATTTGGAATGCAGGCTATTTTCGCCTAACAATTTCAGATGCAATCATAAAAAACTAGCAATTAGAGACCTAAATTAGCTTAATTAAATTACGCCCCAAGGACCATAAAATCGAGGACATGATTTCTAAACATACCGACAAGACTGGAGGCCTATTGACACAGTTACTTCGGCCCCAATCGATGTGAGCGCGCTGGCCGTGATCGTATAGTGGTTAGTACTTCGCGTTGTGGCCGCGACAACCCAGGTTCGAATCCTGTTTAATAAAAAAATTTCGAATCTCTGTTTAAAGCGTATCTGTCGCTCAAGATTTTTTTAGTCCGTGTATTTATAAACACTTAGTCAAGTCATACTTAATCAAGTCATTAGATAAAGTAGAAAATAAACTATATAAAAACTTTTTAAAAAACCACGTTTTTCTTGTGGACTAAAAAGTAGAAAATAAATTTTTCTTTTGTGCTTCCTCGAGCTGTGCAGGTTCTTGTGATGACTGACAAAAAACGTGGGTCGGGCAGATGGGTCTGGAAATTTGATGGTGAACGTACCCACGTTTTTTGTCAGTCATCACAAGAACCTGCACAGCTAGAAGAAGCACAAAAGAAAAATTTATTTTCTACTTTTTAGTCCACAAGAAAAACGTGGTTTTTTAAAAAGTTTTTTTTAAGTATTTTATTCTGATTTATTACAGCAACACGTCCAGGGGAGAGAACTCTGAAATCAAACAGGAGTGGAGCCCCTTAGGCGATAGGATTATTAACTCTGGTCTGGTTTCCTTTCGGCAGCTCCTGTGATACTGCTGATTCCAAATTATACAGGTAACGTCCTGTCCCTTGGGTCCATCAGCTGTGTGGTGAGAAGGGGGGGGGGCTGATACCTAGGCAACATCTGACTCTTCTCAACTTAGGGCCCAGGCTTTGTGCTTGGATTTCCATTGCACAGTCATCCATTGGTCTATTAGAATATGGTCCTAGATAACAATGTCTGTCTTCCTGTCAGTCTGTTTTGTGACAGGATAGCTTGTGTTAATATTTTGTATCTTAATTTTAACCCGTTTCTGATGTAGCTTCCCTTTTTTTCAATGACAACGCAAAGTTGTAGAATGTTTATCCTAATTAGATCTTAAATTTGTCTTTTAGTATTACTTAACGGGTTTTTTTTTATAAAATATCTGTGTCGCATATAGTGTTGACATAACTAAATACGAGCATAATTGAAAGAATTTGAAACATCTTATTTTTTAAACTAAATATCAATATAGTATCATATTTTTAATACCTCAATACTACAACGTGGAAATAGAACACGTATTAAATACTGTTTAATAACATTTATTTCCAATGGATTAAACATAGCAAAATGAAACACTGTCCTTTATTTTTATTTATTTTATTTTATTTATTTATTTATTTATTATTTTTAGATATAACAGTAAAGGCGTTGGTAACATATAAAATCTCTAATACCTTTGACATTTAAAAAAATAATTTCATTTTATACCCTGGTTCTAAATTGGAGATTATTTCACAAAATATGTTAATTGAAATTATACTTTTTTTCTTCAATTGTAGACGATAAAACCACCAGAACTGCTAGTAAATAAAGATTTCGAGTTCGTCGTGCTGTAAAAAAAAAATGTCCCTGGAGCACTGAACTTTGGGATTAACCGGTGCACAAACGACAAACGTCGACAGATTAGCCCTTAAGCTCAAGGTCGTGACCTTTAAGTCCTTTATGTCGGGTTAAGTTTGTCAAGGAACGAAAAGGTCAAAAGAGGGGACAGGGGGACAGGGGGACAGGGGGACAGGGGTTACTTGTGTCCCTGGGACTTACTTGCAAGTGTAGAGAGACTTGCCATTTCTAACCAGATGGGACATAGAGGAGATAAAGTACAGTTGATCTGTTTGAACTCGGCAGGTGAAAGGGATACTGTAGCCAGCACTATGCCCAGTCGCTCTTACTTCGTCTATAGAGCGGAAGGTACTCTTTAGAGCTGGGTGGACTCAAGGAAGCCGAACCAATATCCGAGGTAGGAAATTTTACGTTCTATCCATCCATAACGCCATCCCAAGCATGTTAAGTCTAGGAAGTTTTAAGGATATAGTCTGGCATGCATTTTATTGGAATATAAGTTATATCACTATACGAGAAACTTTCTTTTATGACTACTGTAGTTTTTAAACAGATATTTTTAAAGATTTTGTTTTAAAAAAAAGTGTAAAAAAAGTTTTAAGGTAAAAATCTTTGAAGTATTTAAATATTATTAGGCGAATCCTGAAAATAATATTAGTCAAACGCAGAGCTTAATACTAGCTCCAGAGCTCAAGCCATTTAATAAAATAATTCTGCAAAACTTAATCATTTTAACTAGTTAAAGACCTTTGACTAAAATAGCTGGAATAGCAAGAGATTCCAGAATCCACGGGTAAAAGGAAGCAGCCATTCAGTGTTTCTTCCAGACTTTTTTCTCCGGGGGGGGGGGGGGGGAGACACTTGATATTTTCGTGGGGGGGAGGGGCGAACTAAATACCCCCCCCCCCTCAAAAGAGATGCCTGGAAGAAACTCTGCAGCCACATACAGCTTTACCGTATAAAGGAAATAAAGGAATTAATACACAAACGGATAGCCTAGCAAAGGATCTAAAACTCAACTTTTTGCACTAGTAAATAACCTAATACTCAACTCGCTAAACTAGCAAATTACCTAAATTCAACTTTTTTTTTTGCACTAGTAAAGAACCTAATACTCAACTCGCTGAACTAGCAAAGGAGCTAAAACTCAACTTTTTGCACTAGTAAAGGACCTAATACCCAACCGTTTGGACAAGTATAGGAGCTAAGAGAACAGATAAAGGACCGTATGCTTAAAATATTGAGCTGTTACATAAACTCCTACAAATCAACTAAAAAATATTTTTCTCATCCAGCTGAATAAGTGAAGGGCCTTCTCACACAGCCAAACTGTGAATGACTTTAGAGAACTAGACCAGCAAAGGACCTAAGACTCCATCCATTTACTAAATGACCTAGGGACCTAACCCCTCTTCTTACCTCACGGCACGCCGCATCAACACATAGAATCCGGGAGAGTGATTCCCCTTGCCCACAATAAATGACTTATTGTCACTAATGTATAGAACACGTGACCCAATCGTCATCCTGTCGACCCGAGCAATAATCGGGCAAGCCCGAAACCTATAGCGGGGTGAAAGTGTTAACTCCGCCTCAATTACTCACGCGGGGGAAATGGTAAGAATTATTTCCCTTCCTGAGTGATAGTCTCCCCTCTCAAGTAAATGAAATCGGATGGAAGCGAGTTGCAAGGACTAGGGTTATTCATAAAAAATGGACCAACTGTCGCCCCGGGTTTAATCAAAATACGGTGTTTAAATTAAAATCACGACGTTTGGAAGTTTGTGAAATTTAGACCTGGGTCAGTCCTTGACAGGTTTATGTGGTTGCTTTTTTTTAAAAAATTGGTTGTTTTAACCGAGGTTAACACAAATTTGAAACTTCAAGCAGAGTTTCTTCCAGGCAACTCTTTTAGGGGGGGGGCGGGGACGGTGGTGGCTCTGCCCCCCCCCCCACCCCCCCCGAAGAAAGTTTACCGCCCCCGCCCTCCCCCCACTTCCGATAATATCAAGTGCCCCCCCCCCCCCCCCGGAAGTCTGGAAGAAACACTAACTACAAATCTGTAGAAGTGGGCTTTAGAAAAGAATAACAGCATGAAAATTGCAAGTTTGTAGAATGGGGCTTTAGAAGATTAACACAACAGGAAAACTGCAAGCCTATAGAAGTGGGCTTAAGCAGAGGTTAACATAACATCAAGTCTGTAGAAAGGGGCTATAGCAGAAGTTAACATAACGTGAAAACTACAAGCCTCTAAATACAAGGCTCTAAGAAAGATAAGCATCAAAACCTCTAAACCGCTCTCAGCATTTGAACAAGCCACACAAGTAAAACACATCATAACATCACTACATCTCAACATGTCTCAACATGTAAATACATCACAAAATTCACAGCATTCACGGGTAACAAACTACCTCAACATCCCTAATCTGCATACACCTATATGTACAAAATTACCACTTTACAAGTAAGCCTACACATTGAAGTTTACAAAAAGTATAAACAACAGTCCAGAATTTATAAATACAAAATTATATAACACTCTACCTTCTAAGTACCTAAGCTCACTGTAGTCTAAAGGAGCACATTACGTTATTATTCAGTAACAGAATATATGTCTTCATATTATATAACAAGGTACACCATGTACACACATTCACTTTCTCTTGTAAAAACCATAACATTTCACACCCACTTCATACCACCTAAAAAACCTCATCACCCACTTGATACCACTTACAACATCTCCACACCCATGATACCACCTACAAAACCTCATCACCCACTTGATACAACTTACAACACCTCCACAACTACTTCATACCACCACCAACACCTCATCACCCACTTCATACCATCTACAACACCTCCACCCCCCCCCCCCCACTTCATACCACTTAAACACCTCCTTTGATCTCTACACACTACATCCTACAAATGACTGACCCCTACACACTACAACCTACAAATGACTGACCCCTACACACTACAACCTACAAATGACTGACCCCTACACCCTACAAATGACTGACCCCTACACACTACAACCTACAAATGACTGACCCCTACACACTACACCCTACAAATGACTGACCCCTACACACTACAACATACAAATGACTGACCCCTACACACTACAACATACAAATGACTGACCCCTACACACTACAACCTACAAATGACTGACCCCCACCCAACATCCCATTATACAAAGACCCCCATATCCCAGTCCTCTTTAAAGAGCTCAACAAATCCTGACTTCCTATCACCAGCTGCCTTCAATTCCTCCCATTTTTTAATCAGCCCGATCACTGCTGTTATTTATGAGAAATTACGAAATTTAATCCACTAACTTGGCTCAGATAATTTTTTTAACTGCCACTTCTTTCAATGCTAATCAGCACGTAGATTTTTTATGTTGTTGAAAGATTAGAAATTTGTTTTTAGAACAATGTTCTTGAACTGATTTCGAATTGAACTGGTGTGGAAAAAAGTGTTTAGCTGGTCACGTGATTTGTGACGTTGAGTTAGTCACGTGATAGGTGACGTAGAGGTGGTCATGTGATATGTGACCAGAGTTGGGGGTCGTCCATAAATGACGTCACATTCGTAGTGGGGAGGGGGGTTCGTAATTTTGTGACGGTGTGTGATGAGGGGAAGGGGGAGAGGTTCAGATGGTGTGACGTCACACTTTTGCATTATAAAAAGCAATGTTAGAAAACGAGTTGTAGCCATTATTTCGCGTTTTACAAAACGATTTTAATAAATTGTAATAGGAATTGATCAAAAGACTCTATCTTGACAGAGTTCTGACAAGATTTTGGAAAAAAATCGATGTTTTAAGAAAAATTCAACAGCACATACGAGGGGGGTTGTAGACTGAGGTGTAACGTCATTTTAAGGGGGGGGGGGGGGTCTGGCTTTTTGTGACGATGCGTGACGGAGGGGAGGGGGGAAGTAAAAAATCGTCAAAAAAAGCGTGACGTTATTTATGGATTACCCCTTGAGCTGTCACATGACTTTTTTCATGAGTTAAATTCGTCATGAAAAATATGACAAGTGTTGAGAAGATCATGTGATTTGTGACGTTGAGTTGATCATGTGATTTGTGACGTTGAGTTGATCATGTGATATGTGGCAACAGTAGAGCTAGTCACGTGATTTGTGACGAGTTGCGATATAGTCAACTGATGTGTGACGTTTAGGGGTTCATGTGATGTATGACAAGTGTCTAGCTGTCATGTCACTTGTGACAACATTAGTTATTATGTGTTTTCTGATAAACCTTCACGTGGCCATGTGATTTATGACAAGGAAATGATGACGGCATATGACTAGCGTTGAGTGAGTTGAATGAATTTTTTCATCGTCTCTAAGCCAAACAGCCTGTTACTATAGTGAGATTGAGGCTAGAGTTTAGATTAAACCAAAGCTTCGTCTTTGAACTTAAATTAAGGTATAAATAAAAATTAGTTTTTACCATTCTCAAAGACAGCACACCGTTAAAGCTAAGCAGCACAGATACTAGAAATTTAGCTTGAGGGTGAGTCACTCACAACTTTTCAATAATAACACAACACCTAGCGCCATGTTGCATAATATTTTTTTACAGATTGCAACTAATAAAATACGTATAGAGGAAGAATCCGCGCCATCAAGACCAGAGTTTCTCCCAGGGGAGTGGGGGGAGGGCAAAAGTCTACAACACCCCCCCCCCCCCCGCCGAAAATATCAAGTGCCCACCGGAGAAAAAATTCTGGAAGAAAACTGATCAAGACTCGTATTATAGAATTGTATTTCTCCGAATTAATAAGTTTCTGTAAAAAATCTCATAATGGAATCTTGCAAACGGCAAAACTCGAAGACGGAAAACTCGCAAAACTTGCAGACGACAACAAACGTATCTCACCTTGTCGGCAGACGTTAAATGAGACCGGTGTCAGAGTTCCAGAGCAACGCTCGTCATCATGACGTCACACGTCGACGCTAATCTGGCTGGCCACGGTTCATTGCGTCAGCGCGTCAATGACGTGTCTAGACACGTGACCGGGTCAATGTTGAACGCTCCGGCTGTCAAGGGTAAGAACATGAGAACATTTTCATGTCCAGTCAACGATTGGCTGATGTTTGTAGACGTTTGTTGGCGTTTGATTGGGTGATGTTTGTAGACGTTTGTTGGCGTTTGATTGGGTGATGTTTGTAGAGGTTTGTTGGTGTTTGATTGGGTGATGTTTGTAGACGTTTGTTGGTGTTTGATTGGGTGATGTTTGTAGACGTTTGTTGGTGTTTGATTGGGTGATGTTTGTAGACGTTTGTTGGCGCTTGATTGGGTGATGTTTGTAGAGGTTTGTTGGCGCTTGATTGGGTGATGTTTGTAGAGGTTTGTTGGCGTTTGTTGGCGTTTGATTTAGTGATGTTTGTAGAGGTTTGTTGGCGTTTGATTGGGTGATGTTTAGACGTTTGTTGGTGTTTGATTGGGTGATGTTTGTAGAGGTTTGTTGGTGTTTGATTGGATGATGTTTGTAGAGGTTTGTTTGCGTATGATTGGATGATGTTTGTTGTTGTTTGATTGTAAAGTCATGGAAAGTGGAGTATAAGCCTCTGGACGATTTCAGCATGGAGTAAAGTTTTTAGTTGAAACTAGCCCCAAAGGTAAACTTTTTTAGTTAATGTTAGCCCAAAGTAGTCGATAATAGTCCGAAGTAAAGTTGAAGTTAAAATCAGCCCAAGTAAATTTCTGAGTCGATATTAGCTCAAAGTAATATTTTAAACTTTAAGTAAAGTTTTGAGACGATATAAACCTAAAGTAAAGTTTTTCATCAATATGATCCAGAAGAAAAGTTTTTAGACGATACTAACCCTAAGCAGGGGCGTAGCGAGGGGGGGGGCGGGGGGTGCGGAACGCACCGGGTGACACCATTTAGGGGGGTGACACCAAGGCAAAAAATAGCAAAATATATAGAGAAAAACTCGAGGGGGGGGGTGCAAATCGAAAGTTTGAGGGGGGGGGGTGCAAATCGAAAACTCGAGGGGGGTGCAAATCGAAAGTTTGAGGGGGGGGTGCAAATCGAAAATTTGAAAGTTTGTCCCTGGGAAGGGTCTCTATGCCTCTGGGGGGGGGGGGGGTGACACCATTAAGTGCCGCACCGGGTGACACCCGACCTCGCTACGCCACTGACCCTAAGAACAGTGTGCAGACGATATGAGTCAGAAGTAAAAATATTTTAGGCTATAGTACCTTAGGTAAAGTTCCAGACAATACTTGCAGAAAGTAAAGTCGGTAGTTTATATTAGCCCTAGGTATAGTCAGTGGACAATGTCAGCCCTCAGTTAAGTCATTGGACAAGATGGCTCTATTTTTAGCAGTGGCGTAGCGAGGTCGGGTGTCACCCTGTGCGGCACTTAATGGTGTCACCCCCCAGAAGCGTAGCGACCCTTCCTGGGGACAAACTTTCAAATTTTCGGTTTGCACCCCCCTCAAACTTTCGATTTGCACCCCCCCCTCAAACTTTTCTCTATATATTTTGCTATTTTTTGCCTTGGTGTCATCCCCCTAAATGGTGTCACCCAGTGCGGTCCGCACCCCCCCCCCCCCCCTCGCAACGACTCTGATGAATAGTGAGTTGACAATATTAACCCCACGAAGACATAAAAGAGATTTTCAACACACGAATCCACCCTTTTGCTCTTTCTAAGTTCACCTATTGTAAGACGAAATCTATTCGTTATATCAAAGACATGGGCTCATCAAAGTGAATAACTAATTGTGTTATGTTATGGAATGTTTTTCATTTTAATTACCCCTTCCCATACCCACCTCTCCCCTCTCCGCCGCTAGCCTGGAAGTAACAAAATGGACGCTAGGGCTCGTTGCATAGATGGTGCGTGGAGGGGGAGAAATTAATTGCAGTGTTTTGTTAAAATTTAAAGTTAATTAAAATGGAGTTTGTTTAATGAATTATTAACGTGTAAGATTGGTGGCTATGTGACGCGTGTTTAGTTCTAGTTGTTGTTTTTTTTTTATAACCCTGATCTTCGTGACCCAGTTAGTCGTGACCCAGTTAGTCGTGACCTACTTATTTACGACCCAGATCATCATGACCTAATTCTTCTGATCCAGCTCAGTTCTCAATCACCTTGTATTTAATGATCCGATACTCATCCATTTCTCATTGCCAAAAATGACATGAACATTTCATGACCCACTTCTAATGACCCGGTTGATAATCACCGCATTCAGTTTAACGACACCGCAAATAGGATAATAAAAAAAATATATAAAAAAAAATTTCAATTACTATAATTGCATTTAGTCATGAATTATTACTAACTGTTAAGTTCTGCGTTGTTGTTTTTTCCCAACTTTTTTAAATACAAGGGAGATAAAAATACATTTATATAACTTAGCTAACCAAATAAATAAACTTTTTTATATGAAACTAATAATACAATATCCTACAAATAAAATACATAAATGTTAAGATGAGTACACTGGTAAATAACAAGTTTGAATAATTTTTTTTTTTATTTATAAATATTTTAAGTAATTTAGATATTGCAAAATATAAACACAGTACTATTGTTTTTTACAAATGTCAAAGACGTGGGAAAATATTCTTAATATAATCTAAGTACACCTTATATACATATAAAAACTGAAATTTTGGATCCCTTAAAATTAAGGGACTAAGCATCAATTCATCATAAGATACGGTAGTGTTAGCAACAGCGGCAGCTATCACTTCCAGCCAACTCCACCAGTCTCCTTAGACTAGTCTATAGATGACTACCCAGACTTCTGCTCAACAACAGCTATGCAAGTACGTGTCTATGACATTACTCCCCCCAAATCCTAAAAAACCCTGATCTTAATCCTAACTTCAAACCACAAACCTCTAGCTTACCCTAACCCCAACATCAATCCAAACACCAACCCTACATGCACATCCATCTAACCCAAGGGTCTCCAAACTTTTCAGTCCGACGGCCGCATTAACTATCAAATTTTCAGTTCGGGGGCCAGTTTCTTCCAGGTATGTCTTTGATTTTTCTGGGCAAAGTTCCTCAGCCAACTCTAACAAAAATTTATTCCGTGGACAAAAGATCTCCGCGGGCCGGATGATAGGACCTCGCGGGCCGCATACTGCCCGCGGGCCGTAGTTTGGAGACCCCTGATCTAACCCTAAGCGTGACTAGCTAGGTTCGAAAAAGTATCTTTTCTTCTATTTAAAAGTTTCATCAACAAGAAATTATTTAAGGGCACAAAGACATCAACCAAAAAGAATTTTAAACTGAAAGCTAGTTTAAATAGATAACACTCATAGAATACAAGCCACTGTAGTAACGCCAGTCCACTTATTTACAATGTGACCGCCTCCACGTCTGAAGAATTTAACTTCGTCTCCACAACATTTCTTGATTTAACTTCACATTTGAACGTTTCTGGCAATTGTTTAAAATTATACCGGATGTAACCTTTTGTTCCTGAACAAGTCCCACAACTCTCACCGTATTTGTTTGATGATTTTGTTGTCACGAGAATCAGATTTATCCTAAGTTTTAGCTAACAATTGACATGTTCGAACAATCTTTTCCTATGGAAAATTGACAGCTAAATAAGGAAGTCGTTGTTTGCTTGTTGAAACCTCATTTTTTTAATAAACAAAAATTGTGTTTTGGAAACATTTATTATTGGCAAAAAAAATATTATTCTCTAAATGGTTTAAAACAAAGGAGATCAGCATGCTGGATTGTTTCCTCTTGTTTTAAGTTGTCTCCTTTTTAAAATAGAAGGCGATGTTTATTTTGTGGAATATTTGTTGTTGTTGATGTTGTTGATTTTATTAAAAGAAATAAAAAGACGCCTGTATCACCTTTGTGTTATTAATGCAGCAAACATTAAACTGCTTCATTTACTTCTTGTCAAGTTCATGTGTTATTATCTAAGATGTCCAGTTTATAAGGCAACTAATTTTTCAACAGTGGTTTGTTTTAAAGCAGTGGTTCTAAACTTGGGTCTGCTCGAACCCAGGGAGCTCGATGAGTCAGTGTCAGTGGTTCGGCGGAGGTCAAGACACACCCTACTCATACGATTCGCAATCGGATTTTGTCAGCGTGGATGATAGAACTATTACTATTAGGAAGGGTTCGTTGCATGCGCATATGAAACTGGTGGGGTATCTCCAAAAAGGTTAAGAACCGCTGCCTTAAACTGTAGGTATGTTTTGCATAGTGCATTGAATCCTCAAGTAATAGTTAATCCAAAGATTGTCTGTAAATTACAGTTTGCGTTCATATATGTCTCACCTACAAAGATTTCGCTGTCAATATTGCGTTTTTCTTTGCTATTTGATGGTACTTAAATCAAACTAGTGTGTCTTTTATTTAACAAACGTTATGACTATGAATAACAATTAATTAAATTAAACAAATTAAATTAAATTAAGATAAATAAAAACCAACTTAAAGAAGTGACACATTTTAATTATCTTAAATTCAAACAAAGGCGTATCGATCAAGACGACCAGACTAGACATTCACAGCCAAGAAACTTCAAGATCCAACTCTTTGAAGAAACAACTCCAAAATCAAACAACTGCTGCCTTGTAGTTTGTTCGTGTATGGACAAAGGCTGTGGAAGCAAATCCAAAAAGAGAAGCAGACTGAAATTGGAGTAACCGGTCTATATGTGGCATAAGGGAATCCCTTCCAATATTAAAAATTAAGAACGAAAAAGAGAAGTATCTTCGGTAAAAATATAATGTCAGGGAAGAGATCGTTTGAAAAAGAGATAGGGGAGGCTGGATTATCATGACTTGAGTTTAAGAAGCAGACACAAAACGTTCCAGTAGTGATATTTAGGCTCTATGCTTCCCTGGGAGCTGAAAACAAATAAAAAAATGACCAATATATATTCTTAACTCTTGTGCCTATCTTCAGAATTTGGCGGTACTCGGGTCAGTCCAAGACTTAGCTCTCGTCATTGGAAAACATGGCGACTGCTATAATGCCGGTTACACATCATTCTGATGCCATACATTAACATAGCTGACCGTCGGTCAAAGAGATGTCTGCCGACTAGACGCTATTTTTGTAGGCGTTTTTTTTTTTTGTTGTTCTGGTATCATTTGTTTGATAAGATAGGGCTGTATAGAAATTGTAATTTGTGTGTGTGTATGTGTGTATGTTTGTTAGAATGTATGTGTAGACATATGACATGAATTAGTATGTATGTGTGGAAATCAAGAAACTGATGGTGTTGTGTAAGGGGGGTGGTTTGGGTTGGTGTTTATGGTTAAGATATAAGGTTTAGTGTTCGAGATTAGTTCTGTGTGTAGTGTTGATATGAGATTACGACTCGCGCATGATAATATGTGTGAGTGTATTTGTGAGTTTGAAGAAAG
Source organism: Physella acuta (assembly GCF_028476545.2). Lineage (NCBI taxonomy): Eukaryota > Metazoa > Mollusca > Gastropoda > Physidae > Physella > Physella acuta. Next base: position 23,239 of record NW_026732519.1, on the reverse strand, counting down.
ATAATAATATGATGTGTGTTGGCGTGAGTGTGGGTGTGTGTGTTTGTGTCTGTGTGTGTGCGTGTGCGTGTGCGTCTGTATGATAAATATTCGTCACGAACTTTAGACGCATGTGTAGATATTACTACTTGTGATCGGGGTGGGGGGGATGGTTGTAATGTGGGCAGAATTGGGGCGAGATGATATAAGGCGGAGATAATATGTAGAATAATTTTAACACAAATGTAATTAATACATCGTTTTTTAATGTATGTACGAACGAATACATGTGTTCATACGAAATGGTGATCGATTTAAAAATATTTATTTTTGTTCCGACGTCTGTGTCTGCCTAGCACACATGCCGCCTGCTCGCTTAATGTGAGAACAGCCAAGAGGTAATTTCTTCCTTATGTCTGAAAATATAGATCTACGCCCACCCCCTACACCCCCTCCCGAAACCCAAAACAAATATATTACCTCCTTATTTTCTTATCCAATGACGTCAGCATCTATTTTCCCTGACATTGATTTCTAAAAAAAAATTCGATTGCATTGTATCTGCTACTTCGCTTTTGCTTTCTTTCAATTTCCTCTCTCGCTGATTTATCTTCTGTGGCGACCACTGGTCAGTTGGAAGCAATATGTAATCATTAAGTCCTGGGCAGCGGGTCACCCCCCGGGCCGTTGTCCGGTGGTCTTGTCCTTCCGTGACACGGGTACCAAGTTTTTACAGCCCAGCTAATCAATAGCGTCACCGTCACGATTTTAACCCCATTTTGACCTTTCTTCATCGCTGCTTTTTTTTGGAGGGGGTGGGGATGTTATACCAGTGTCAGATAATGGAATCCTTTACAAAAAATGAGATGTTAGATCATTGATAATTTACTCAATACATCTATGGCTTAATAATGTTAACGCTTGGAATGCCCCCAACCCAAATCCTAAAACAAGTCCTACCATAGACCTAACCCTATTTATAATACAAAGCCAGAGATTGTAATACTACTAACAACCTAACACATTCCTATTTTCAGAATGGGTCAATTGTGTGACATTAGTGGTACAAAGACTGTTTTTTTTTATTTCCCACTTTTTCCAGTTTTAATCATTCCCTTAATCATTTTTTTTTTACATCTATGCCATTCTTATCTTCAGTTGAGATCAGAGTTTCTTCCAGGCATCTCTTCCGGGGGGGGGGGACAACCCCCCCCCCCCCCCCCCGAAAATTTGTTACCGCCACCACGAACGAAATGAAATTTATATAATTTATATAGAAAATATATACTTTTAACAGTGTCCGCCCCCTTCCCCCCGAAGAAAGTTTACCGCCCCCCCCGAAAATTTCAAGCGACCCCCCCCCCCCCCCCCCCCCCGGAGAAAAAAGTCTGGAAAAAACACTGGTTGAGATTCTCTCTTAGTTACCCCTCTTTGTACATTACTATGAACTCACATTTTCACAAAGACTGCTTACCTATTACAAAACTGAACGGGAGTTAATATGGAAAGGTAAAAAAATTTCTCTCTATTAACATTCATATACCTTACAAATTTTTAACGCTGCTAATAACACCCCCTCCCCCAGTAATTTGTACAAGCCTAACCATAGTTTACTCTTTATACACACACACACACACACATATATATATATATATATATATATATATATATATATATATATATATATATATATATATATATATATATATATATATATATATATATATATATATATATATATATAATTCTTTCTTTACTTAACTATATGTTTCCAGATTACCAGAAAATTATGTTTACTTAGCACATCGTTTTTTATAACTCCGTATTAAATGTGTAAGTATTCCATCTCAATGGAGACAAGCGAGTTGACGAGATTCCTTCCATAGTGTTGTTGTCATGGAATAAAAACGTGCTTTTTAGATTTAGACCGTAAAAAAATAAAAAAAAAATAAAAACTTAAGCCTAAAATTAATTTAGAAATTTTATATTTTTAGAATAAATGCTATAAAAGTTGCAAATCCAGAGAACTAGAAAATAATTTGTTGAGTTTAAGGCTACATTTCTATTTATTTTCATCAAGCCTAAGTTATAACCGGATGTTTCACTTTCGTAAGACAAATATTGATTGGCTGTACAGTAACTTAGTGATCGATAACTATTTGTTTACAAAACTTTGCAGATCAAGTTTTTAAATAACAATGCAAATTAAAAACCCCATAACCTAGTTTTCTATTTTTAGCTTACAATGTGTACAATAAAATTTTTGTCGGCCTATCCAAAAGCAGGATGCCATTGTTTATGTCGCCATTACACGTGAAAACCAAATTGTTTTCGCTTTTTTTTAATTTTTTATTTAGTTACCGAAAATATTAAAAACATCAAATACGTCCAATCTTTAGTAAAGTCCGAAAAAAACCAGACAGACAGGATTTTATAACCATATTAATTGTAACTACGCCGTGCAAGAATTTTAAATTAATTTATACACCTCTCAAATACCTTTGAGACTTTTCTCGCTTGTGTCCATTGCCATTAATCTGCCTCATCGTTTTCCTTTTTTTCTGCTTTTTTTTACTTTCTCGTATATACGAAGTATAGAGAAAGTCTTGTAATCGTGCAAAAAAAAAAAATCGAGATTTTTACAAATCTCGACGTTTCACACCTCACTGATACGGAAAAACATAATTTTGCAATCTTGTCCGTATGTCTGTGTGTCTGTCTGTGTGTCTGTGTGTCTGTGTGTCTGTCTGTCCGTGTGTAAACACGATAACTTGAGAACCGTTACAGCTAGGTTGATGAAATTTCATATATAAGTATTTTATCAAAATCGTAGATCCGTATCAACTTTTGAGCGATTTCCGATAACCGGAAGTGGTACTTTTCCTACTTAGAATTTTTCAAAAGCCTATAACTTGAGTACTATTTCAGATAGATAAATGAAATTTCATATGTAAGTAAAAGATCTAATTCTCTACCTTCTATCAAATTTTGAGTCATTTCCGTTGAATGGAAGTAGTACTTTACGCTACTTCCGATTTCTCAAAAAACTAATATAAATTTTAAAAGTAATAATAATATTGCGCACCATTATGCGCTTTTTTATTTGGCGTTCACTTGGTGTGCAATTAATTTGTCTACGAGATTTTATTCTATTTTTAAAACTTTAAGTATTTAAAATGGATTAAAAATCATGTCTATAGCCCGAGTTCCCATCCCCTGTTATTTTATATAAGAATATTCGAGAAAGTTTAGGGGAGATCACTCCCGGTTTATTTTGTGAAGCTTTCGTAACGAACTAGCCCCAGAATTTTAAAAACTGAAAGTTCCAATTTGACAAAAGTGATGCTGGTTGTCTTTTGGTCCCAGACTCAACATTAGAGACGTGACGTCAATAGACTTCCGGGCAAATCTTTTCAGCGCCATGCCCTAGTTTCGGAAAGTTTCTGCAAGAAATCTGCAATCTCTTTTCTATAAAGGCTTTAAGAAGAAAGCGTGCACTTTAATGGGCGTCCGGTAATCCCATGTTTATTAAGGTGAATGATCTAACTAGATAAAGCAGCTTAGTTTCTTTACGACAGTTTGGCTTCCTTATCTTGGCTCTAACCGGTTGATGCTGTTTTCTAGAAATAAGATGAACAATCAAATAATTAATTAGCAATTAAATTATCGATTTGTTTGATTGATCGCAACTTAAATATTCATTTGTAAAATGATCAAATAATATATGGACAAAACACAAACACAATTAGATTAAGGATAATAGCTAACAACTTAACAAACAAAGACTAAACATATTTTGCATATGTTGGAATATTTGAAAAGGCTTTTTATTGTGAACATTTAACTGTTTTCTTGAAAATTTTTAGCTAAAAGTTTCTTGTAAACTTTGAGTCAACGTATACAAGAAATTGAGTAAGTTGTGTTTTTGGAAACGGAGAAAATGGTTTCATTGAAATTGAGCAGATGTTGTTTTTTTGGGGGTTTTTGGAAATGTTTAAAAGACTGTTTACATATTTTTAGCAACATGTTTTTTGTAATATTTGAGCAAATTTTTCGTGAAAACTGAGCACAAAGTTTGTTGTTTTGTTTTGTTTTTTTGGAAAGAAAGTAAAAATATATTTGTGAAACTGAGAAGAAGGGTTTTTTTTTTTTTTTTGGAAACGTTGATGAAATATTTACAAGGACACTGAGCAAAATGTTCTTGAAACTTTTTAGTTGACAGACAGCTTACAGCATGTGGTATTTTAGGAAACTTTGGCTTCAGAGCAAAACGGTTCTGTGATACTTTCAGCAGACAGCTTTTTTGAGACTTTGAGCAAACATTTCTTGAAAAATCAAAAGATTTATGAGACGCATTTTTTTCCGACACACGAAATGTGCAATGGAAAGAAAGTTCCGGGAGCGAGCGGAAATTACTGCCTTGAAGGAAAAAAAAATTGGGAGTGAATGCAAATCAAGAAAATTTTAATTAATAAGAAATTGCTAATCTAAATTCATTGACGTCATGTAAACAAATTTCTTCATTGAGGCTGTTGTTGTTTGGGTTTTATTTGTGCTGATTACTTTACAACCCCCTCTCCACCACCTCTACACACACGCTCCACCACCCACCCCCCCCTCCACCTCAACACACACCCTCCCTCACCACCACTCCCCAAACCTTGTTTCGTTCATTTCCATGTTCAAATACCTCTGCTTGCTTGTGGGCTTCAGACAATACGAGTGATGTTGCTTTAATGTAAGAAAAAATGTGTCTGAACGTATGTCAACACGATATATCAGGCGATTGATTAAAAATAAACTTTTTTACCCTTGACATTTGAAAGTTACATTTTTATATAATTGAGAGTTGCGGGGAATTATTTTTTTATTAGAGTCTTATTTTCTTTTATCTTGCTATGTTTTTAATGTTCTTTTCATGAGTTATAGGCCTTTACTGTCTGCACTTTTAATAGTTGATTACAGAGGTATTTTGCCTAGTGCAAACCCGTATAGATTTCCTAAATTAAAGAAGGATTTTAGCATTTGCTTTACAAATTATTATTATTAAATAATGCAGTTTGACTGCAACGCAAACTTTACGTGGAACTTTCCGTTTTACTTAATGCCCCATTTTTTAGATGACGATAAGGGCATGTGCGCCATCACAAGTTCTTTTAAAAACCACTACAACCCTAGACAGTATCTTAATTTTAGCTGTAGGATGAATGTCATCGAAATGCCGAACTTTTACGTATTTTTTATTCAAAATGAACTATCTTGTACGACAAGTTACCCTTCTAGTTTTTGGCAAGTTTGTAATTTGACAGTTGTTGTAGGTCCAATCAGTGCCGGTGCCAGGTCATTTAGCGCCCTAGGCAAAACTTATTACAAATCCCCTTTTCACACAAATTAATTATTAAAACACAAGAAAACAATTAATTAAAAGTGACATATTAATTTATTATCACTTTCATACACGTTATAAGTAGACAACAAAATCAAATTTTACTTGCCTCCTTCGTCTCAAAAGTTTGTTCTAATTCCTTCAATTCCAGTTTGCAAACGTAATCATATTTTATTGAAATTGTTGCTAATTCCACGAGTCTACTTTGTACTTTAACACATAGCCCCCCTCCCCTTCCTCCCTCCCCCTTAAAAAACTTTAAGTCCTTCCCCCCCCCCCCTCCCGGGGGGAAAAATCTGGAAAAAACCCACTAAAAAAGTTCTTTTATTGTTGGGCTCTCTGCAGTCCTAACAATGTGAGTTCCAAAACGGAACTTACCTGTTATAAGCTTGACTGTCTTTAGTTTTAATTGTAAAATATCTATATTGTCTCTAGATATTCTATATATTTGAAAAATTAAAGTTTATAAATGTTATAGGTTCCAGCCTAAAATTGTTATATATGAATCTTTTAGGAGAGGGTGAAAAATATGAAAAGATAATTAATTAGATGTTTAATTTACGACTAAGACTGTGTGTCTACTAACATTAAGTATTGCAATCTACAACGGCTACTGATGTATTTGTTTTTTCAACTTGATAATGCTAAAAAAAGATACCAAACTATTTTGTTTAGAACTTAAGCTCTATATAATTTTTACAGTAGCAAATAATAACATAAAGTTGTATTTATATGTAAGCGGTCAATATAATGTGCAGGAATTTGAAATGAATGTAAAGTTAAGCAACGAATTATCTCTCATTTGAAAATCCAAATAGCAACATTTATTCAAGGGAAATAACTTTCACAAGAATTTCTAAATTAACCAAGTGTAACTAAGACATGTTCGAACAACAAAATAAACCGCTTTAAATTTCATTACGTAAAATTTATAAAAATTCTTTTATATTAGCTATGTAACCTTGTAAAAACAATATATTTTACCTAATGAATACTTAACTGTATGTTTTGTTTGAAAGTCTAAAAATGGTAGCTTTAATATAACATACTTCTATTCAATTTTGATAACATTTTTTAATTGTAGGTCGTTTACTCAAAAATTGTATTAAATTTTGGATCCCTTAAATAAAGGGACGTCTTTCAAAAATTCAAACACGGGTAACTGTTTTGGACGTTGATAGAATTATTGATTAAATATTTTAAAAAATATCATTTGAAAAAACAAAGTTAACAGTTTGTTATAAATTCCATACTATTTAATAAATATTAATACTTTAAGAGTGGTAATATAGATTCTTAAAAAAACTAAAGATTGTTCAACTAGAGAACGCCTACCTTTCTCTGTAGTGTGTTCCATCTTGAATTCAAATAATCTAACTTACGATAAACTTACGATAAACTCGACTACTCGATATACTCTACTACATTCACAACACATATTAAAGTTCGATACCTAAACATAACTAGACTCGAAGCTCCAGAACTACGACACCAACTCGTTTACTTCACAAAATCCCATCAACAATTTTTCTAGACCTACTACTACACTTTGACAGTCAATATAATTCGATACATTAATACCTCAAGAATCAATACTCTCGAACTCCAGAACTACCATACTTCATCACCTGCATTCTCATTTCTCTACAACCAATCAGATTCCACTAGACCTTCAACTACACAACAGCCAAATAAAAAATACGACACTTAGATACTTTATACCTACGAAACCATATCAGCAACAGCCTTCCGCCGTTACTCCCAAAAATAAACGACACATCAAAACTTACCAAACAAGTACAGTACTTTGAACACCCGTCATTACAAAACTCTAATTCAAAGTCAGAAAAAACGAGACTTACAAGCCCTATTAAAATGTTCGAAATTTAAATTACAAACTTATTTAATAGTTTTTTATGTAACCCTCACTCAGTGGGGATGCTTTTACCCACTGAGGTGTTGTGGTTAAGACGGGCTGACCCTGAGATTAAGTACACACTGACACCGACAGTTGTTGTCAAGTACTTGCTTTATTTACAGCATCGAGCCATGACGGCGATGCAACACAGTAGTACAAAACAAACTAACCAAGAAGAAAAAAACCAAAACCAAATCCAAAACCAAACTGTAGCCCTAAAACAAATGTAAAATAAAAAAAGTTACATTCCTGACAACACCATGTATAGGCTACAATATACACGGGTATAATAAAATATGTTTTGGCCAGTACACAGTACTGCCAACAAGTACCAATAAGTAGTACTACAAATAAATACTTATATTAATACTCACCCTAACTAGTGTGCACATGCAGCACTAGCAGGAATACACAAATAAGTATTTTAACAAACATAATTTATATAACTACCTTCATTAGGTCTACATCTTGGTCACCATGTCCACAGACAGCAGCCTTGCTAGGCATGAAACTACCCACAGTCCCATGTCACATGACATGGGACACAGGTAACATCGCTCACAAAAGCATGAAAAAAAAACAACTACGTCCACAGAGCCACACACAGCCCCACAGGGGCCGCAACTCAATGAATTAAAACTTCATATTTTTATCCCCCTTGACTGGTAACCATATGTGTTACATTTATATCAGTTATGTGACACCAAATTAAAAACGCAAAGTGACTGGTAAAAAACGCCCGACCTTTCCAAATTATGTAGGGGGAAGGTTGCATTTTCACCAACGCGAATAAATACAGGCCTATATAGACCTAATTTTTCGGTGGGGTGCAAAATTGATAGTTCGTCCTGGGTGCCGAAATAGATCGCTACTCCTTTATAAAAGCTATTCATTATTAAGTACCTTTTGATAATAGCGATTAAACCTTTTGCTCCCCCTTAGGGATGGCGCCCTAGGCGACCGCCTTGTTCGCCTTTTAGGTAGTGCCGGCTCAGGGTCCAATAGAAATTATAATTCCAGAGATCCTCGACTTCTTTCGCTTGTTGAAATTTTTAAATGATGTTTCGTTCTTGTTATTTAATTTTACGTCGTACTCCTTCGTACTCGACTGTCTTGGAAAGGGCGTTAGTGTGGTCCTTTCCTCTTTTTTAGTTTCTGTATGAGGCACCCCTCAATGTTTTCTTACTAAGTAGTTCCATCATTGAACTACCATATTTACATTGCAAATGTATTCCTGCGCGGTGGTTGTAATATCTCTGTAATGAGCGGAAAATAGTTCTTGGTGGAAAAATAATACTGGAATTTCCGTTGGCAGGTACCTATATATTTAAATCTCAATGATTAATTATGGTACTTAAACCCTAAAGGTTAGGGCTTGCGTTAGGGTTATTATTTTTGGCATTAAGGTCTGAAATAAGAGTTAAGTTGTCGTTACATTCCGATAACTAGAAAATCTGAATATTCGATTCCAGCCGATCAATCAATCCAGATCGGGTTAGCCTGGGTCTAAATTAAGTAATTTTTCTCGTTATTTCTGCGTGTATGTATGATGGAGGGCATACATCTTTGTTGTCATTCGCATGCTCGGAGTTGAGTGCATGGGCTAGTTCGTTGGCGGCCTCGGTTAAGGACATATAGGTATAGCTCTTTCGGACTCTGGTCAGGTTAAGCACTTCATTAAACCTCACAAGTCCTTATTGACATCAAGTACTTTAGCAGCCTTTGTTAAAGGTAAGTACTTTAGCAGCCTTTGCTAAAGGTAAGTACTTTAGTAGTCTTTGTTAAAGGTAAGTACTTTAGCAGCCTTTGTTAAGGGTAATTACTTTAGCAGCCTTCGTTAATTTTAAGTACTTTAGCAGACTTCATTAAGGGTGAGCAGCCTTTATTGAGGGTAAATAGCAGTGATGTGCTAAAAAAAATACTGTCGGTCTCAATTCGGTAAAAATCGCCGTGAGTGCTTTAAAAAATCACTCACATACCATCACACTTGAGCGACCATAATATTTTTTTTCAAAGCGCATCACTCAGTTTTGCTAAACCTTCCAGGCGTAGTTCAACAGCCATGTGAGTTACTAAACACATGGATAATAACTGGATAACATAATATGTTACTGGAGGATAAGAAGTCCAACTTGCCCCGTGGACCGTCAAGTTTTGAAAGAGAACTTTACTACTTATGTTTTGCAATGTACGTAAGTATTTTATGCTGGTGCGTTTTTATCTGGGGGAGGTGCGTTTTTATCTGGGGAGGTGCGTTTTTTATCTGGGAAGGTGCGTTTTTATCTGGGGAGGTGCGTTTTTATCTAGGAAGGTGCGTTTTTATCTGGGAAGGTGCGTTTTTATCTGGGGGAGGTGCGTTTTTATCTGGGGAGGTGCTTTTTTATCTGGGGAGGTGCGTTTTTATCTTGGGAGGTGCGTTTTTATCTGGTGGAGGTGCGTTTTTATCTGGGGAGGTGCGTTTTTATCTGGGGAGGTGCGTTTTTATCTGGGGGAGGTGCGTTTTTATCTGGGGGGTGCGTTTTTATCTGGGAAGGTGCGTTTTTATCTGGGGAGGTGCGTTTTTATCTGGGGGGTGCGTTTTTATCTGGGAAGGTGCGTTTTTATCTGGGAAGGTGCGTTTTTATCTGGGGGAGGTTCGTTTTTATCTGAGGGAGGTGCGTTTTTATCTAGGAGGGTGCGTTTTTATCTGGGAAGGGGCGTTTTTATCTGGGGGAGGTGCGTTTAAATCTGGAGGAGGTGCGTTTTTATCTGGGGAAGATGCGTTTTTATCTGTGGGATGTGAAAAGGGAGATAGATAGACCCCCCCCCTCCTGACCCCCCCCTCCCCACCCCATCACTCCCTTGACCTTTGAACTGAACGGTCCTAGCTTACCTAATAACCAACTCCGGGACTTTCTCTATATAATTTGTTTAATTAAACCCAAACAGTCGCTAATTAAGAAACGTGAAAATACGAACCGGGTTTTTAAAATATTCATGAGACAAGCTAATTAGGGATTTGATGTATAGACAATAACTAAGCCTTGAACCACGCTGATCCAACCATTAATTAAATGTTAATTGAAATTTTTAAAAGAATTTAGAATATGTTTTCCATTCTTCGCGACCACGTGGGTAAACGTAACGTCAAAGTGATCTAATACCTCGTGACAACGGCAGAAAAAAACAATCCCATATCACGTGATCCCATGGGAATTGTAATCACAACGAGGCTATGCAGTGCACGTGACTGAACTGTACTTTGTCACTCACACGTGCCTTTAAAGTCACACACACGTGACTTTAAAGTCAGGTTTTTTTATTAATTAAAAAAATTATTTACAATCTTAAATGTGTCTAGCGACAGCAATGTGTTTTATTGGTTTGAAACGTATAAGCGATAAGTGATACATTGGAGACTGGTTTAATGTCGATACACTGGAGACCTGTTTCATGTTGCTTGTTTTAGTAAATGTCAGTGAGTAACTAGATAGAGTTGGCTGAACTTTATTAGGATCGTGTGGTGGTTCCACCCTCAAATGATACAACTTGATACAACATGATACAACATGCTACAACATGATACAACATGATACAACATGATACAACATGATACAACATGATACAACATCATACAACATCATACAACATGATACAACATGATACAGCATGATACAACACAATACAACACGATACAACATGACCGAGATGCTACAAGACGACACGACATAATATAACATGATACAAAATGATACAACATGAAAGAATATGATACCACATGATACAGCATAATACGACCTGACACGACACAGCACGATGCAACACGACGCAACATGAAACCACCCCGACACGATACGACACAACACGACACAAAACGACACGAAACGATACGACACAGCACAAAAAAACCCGACACGACACGATACGACACAATACGACACAACAGAAAATAGCACGACACGACAAGACACAGCACGACACAACCCGACACGACACTATCTTATTCTAACCTGTGTCCTTTTACTTTTTACTTTTAAACTGAAAAATAAGAACTGCTTGCATATTACACGCTGCATCTAAGTTCGGGGTCCAGGGGTCAACTTTCAAATCATCCTTTCTTGGAACCCACCAGAAGACCCCACAATGACTTGACCCCTGATCCGTATACCGCCAATCTAGCGCCATCTTTGCCGCTGGTGCTGAAGAAATATGGCCACAGGAAGTGAAAACGAATCCATCATCTCGGCATACAAACGAGAGTTTAAACTCTTCACACTGTATGTTATGGTGCGGTTAGGGTTAGGGCTATCTTGGGGAGACATCATTGAACACGACCGCTTGGAATACATATTGGTTTGACCGAGATCTACGAGTGGAATGTGAGAGATTGATGAAATGCGCATCAAAATCGTGTGCTCGATTTTATAACTAAGTTGGCGTCAATAAATAACGTCACGAAATTTTAGGCGACTTTCATTACAGTACTAGCACACATTCCTCTCTCTTTCTCTTTATATACTTTATATATATATATATATATATATATATATATATATAGAGAGAGAGAGAGAGAGAGAGAGAGAGAGAGAGAGAGAGAGAGAGAGAGAGGGAGAAAGAGAGCAAAAGGGGGTCATCCATAAATTACTTCACGCTTTTATGTACGGTTTTTACCTCCAGCTCCCCCCCTCTCCCCTCCCCTCCTTCACACATTGTCACAAAAATCCAGACTTCTCCTAAAAAGATCACACCTGGGCCTACAACCCCCCCCCCCCCCTCAAAATGCAGTTGATTTTTTATTTTTAAACATCGATATTTCTTTCTAAATAATGACTTAGATCGGTCAAAATAGTCTTTTAAGCAACGTATATAACAATGTATTAAAACAGTTTTTAAAAATTACAAAATAACGCCTCAAATTTAGTTTCTAACATTGCTTTAAAAACAAAAAGGAGGCATGACGTCACACTATCTAAAATCCCCCCCCCCCCTTTTCCCTCAACACATCATCACAAAATTACTGACCCCCCCCCCCCTCCCCCTCCACTACGAGTGTGACGTCATTTATTGAAGACCCCGGAGAGTAAGAGAGCGAGCGACTGATAAAGAGATAGCAGAGTTTCTTCCAGACATCTCTTCGGGGGAAGGGGAGGCGGGGGGGGGGGAGGCCTCCGAAGAAAGTTTACCGCCCCCCCCCCCCCCCCCCCCCCCCAGAACGAAATGGAATTTATATAGAAAACATTTTTAACAGTGTCCGCCCCCCCCCTGGAAATTTTAGTCCGCCCCTCCCCCGAAAATTCAAGTGCCCCCCCCCCCCCCCCAAGTAAAATGTCTGGAATACACACTGAGAGAGAGTTGCCTATTGACTCCGTTTTTTACCTAATGTACGTTACGTAATTAAAAGCGCGTTTATCATGACCTTACTTAGAAGAACAACACTTTCGCTATCCATTTTTTATATCGATTCTGTCAGGTTATCGATATGGTTATCGAGTAAGGTGAGACTGATCATCGGCGTCACGAGAGAGTACATTACATTCACGTCAGTGTAACAACACAAAAATGTAGCTTCGGAGTAAAAAATGTAACAGCTCTCTCAGGGGCGTAGCGAGGGGGGGGGGGGGGGGCGGGGGGTGCGGACCGCACCGGGTGACACCATTTAGGGGGGTGACACCAAGGCAAAAAATAGCAAAATATATAGAGAAAAACTCGAGGGGGGGTGCAAATCGAAAGTTTGAGGGGGGGGGGGTGCAAATCGAAAACTTGAGGGGGGGTGCAAATCGAAAGTTTGAGGGGGGGTGCAAATCGAAAATTTGAAAGTTTGTCCCTGGGAAGGGTCTCTATGCCTCTGGGGGGGGTGACACCATTAAGTGCCGCACCGGGTGACACCCGACCTCGCTACGCCACTGAGCTCTCTACTTTGGGAAATCGAACATCATTTATTACTTTAAAATTTTAATTTGTTTTAGTTTTAAATTTGGTTAAAAAGTTTTAATTTAAGATAACGAAGGTATAACAACAAAAAACAACACATTTTTTTCATTTCAACAATAACGGCTCAAATTCAGTTTCGAACATTGCTTTTTTAAAATGCAGAAGTGTGACGTCCATCCCATTCCATCGTAATACACGTCACAAATATATGGATCCGCCACCTTCTCCACTCCCAGTGTGACGTCATTTATTGAACATCCCTGAGACTAAGAGAACGAGTGAGAGATGAAGAGAGAGAGCTGACCCTCTTAATATAAGATAACGAAGGTTTAACAAAGAAAAAACTCATTTGTTCATGACAACAATAATGTATAAACAGGTCCATCTTGTCTAAGCGCCACAATAATACATTCTAGCCCTGGCTAATTGATTGTTCTAATGAGCTGAATAGAAGAAGAACGTCATAGCAGAGGCTAGCGAGGGAGGAGGGGGGGTGGTAGTGGGGGTTGCGGACCACGTCGGGTGACACCATTTAGGTGGTTGACACCTAAAAATTAAATTTAGTTAAATGATTAGAGTGAATTAAATAGTCTTTTAAGAGCAAAGTGGACAAATACCGATTCGGGTACAGTTTAAAGCAATCATCGTGGGTTGTGACTAGGGATGGGGGAAGTTAGATCAACTCAAAGTTGCAATATATTGGCCTGAGGAAAACGGTTTGGTTGAGAATTGTAATAACCTATACGTTAATCCATGTATCGGGTGGGGGGTGGGGGGGCTAAAAAATTAAATACATCCAGAAAAAAAAATTGAATACATACACACATGCGTATACACATACTTACAAGTGTATAATATATATATATATATATATATATATATATATATATATATATATATATATATATATATATATATATATATATATATATATAATTTTTTTTTCTAACGCGGGGGGGGGGGGAGAGTTGACACCATTATGTGCGGCACCGGGCGACACCCGACCTCGCTGCGCCACTGCATCATACTATGATTCATAGTCATGATTCGTTACATTGTTACGCGTGATGGTCTTAACGCGACCCAACTGCACTGAACCATGGATTATGTTTTCTTTTGTTACATCGAAGGGTCGACCACAGACTGGTTAACCCAGTCAAGGTGTGGGGGGGGGGGTCTGACTTTTGTCATGCATTACAACGATGGTTATGTATGAAATATGATGGGATATACTATTTTTTTTTAAAATATTGTTACTACTTGTTGCTGTCGATTTCCGCAAAATCGATTACTTTTAGAGAATGACAGTCGATTTATTTTTCAAAGCTAATTTGAAGTAAGCAACACAATTTTGGAATGTCGTGAATAAATGCGAATTCCCGCCTAATAATTTTTACTGCATTTCGGGGCTCTATAGAATAAATTCACATACTAAGAATCTTAAACTCAATGTCTAAACTTCCTCATCCCCCTCCCCCCCGCCCCCTCCTCCTCTCTCCAACACAGGTATCCCATCATTCCATTCAAACTATAACAAAAACATGTTTTTCAACTTCAACCTTTAAAACAAAATTCTTAATTTGGTATCAACATCTGCATCTGACGAGTTTTCTCCCTTTAAATAGGTATCTAGCAAGTTCCCTCCCCTTAACCGCATTACTCTCCCTTTCTTTATCACGTAACCTACCACCCAACACGAAATCGAATCTTGACATTTGTACTCGCACAAAAAAGAAACTCCCCATAGTTAGTCGACTACTTTAGTCCCATATTGATTCTCCCATTGTCATTCTTTAGTCTTGTGTTAAACCCGAAGGGATCGACCCCTGTCCCGTCCCGTCGATGAGACACTGGTAGGGTTCCAACGGGGGATCCGGTCGACGAAATAATAGGTTTATGTCCTTGGGAAAGCTGCTGAAAACCTAGGAGGTCTTGGAGAACTGGATAATCGCGCTAAACCTTTGGTTGTGTGTCGGGTCATCTTGGTGCTCCTAGCGATACCATCCACTCAAGTTTTGTTTTTGTTTCGTTTTTTTTTTAGTTGAAGTTTTTTTTTGTTATTGACTCGATGTTTATCGGAGTTTAATTAAAGATGTTAAGGTTGTTGTTGTTTTTTTAATTAATTAAAATTTAAATGCATGAGGAAGACTTAATTGTTTGTATAATTTAGTTGGAAAGGATTTTAGCATCTGTAGAGATAATAGTACTTGGTATGCAGCACCAGCTTCTAGTTACGATCACCATCCCATATTTATCACCATCATCTAGTTGCCATCACCATCCAATATGTGTCCCCATCAGCTAGTTACCATCACTACACATCCCGTACCACCATTATCTAGGTACTATCATCATCTATCATGTATCACCATATGCTCTGTATCACCATCATCCAGTTTCTATATCCGTCTTGTATCACCAGTTACTATCACCATCTATCATGTATCACCATATGCTCTGTGTCACCATCGTCTAGTTTCTATATCCGTCTTGTATCACCAGTTACTATCATCATCTATCATGAAACAACATATGCTCTGTGTCACCATCGTCTAGTTTCTATATCCGTCTTGTATCACCAGTTACTATCACCATCTATCATGTATCACCATCTGCTTTGTGTCACAACCGACATGTCTTTTTTGTCACCTAAAAGCAGCACCGGGTCGATTTTTTTCCACCTATTTTTACCCCAACCAGAAATACCACCATTTTTTTTATTCATAATGTATTTATCACAACCAGAAAAACAACACCACAGTAGGTCTCTGAGTCCACTCAGCCTTAATTGGTACCTAACCTGGCAGCTGGCCACAGACCTGAGCACAGAAACCATTCACATACCAAGGTCAAAGAAACATATGGAACCCTACATCATCTCTTATTGGACAAGTATGCTTCTACGGTTAATTATTTTAATATATTCGGGACATATTCCTCACACACACATACACATACACTTACACACACACACGTTACAGCTGTATCTACACCATCCCATAGGGGTTTCCCGTAAAGCTGATATTTCTGTAAAAACAAAAGTTAACATTCCCAGTGGAAATAGCTATCTCGTCAAAGCTGAGAGGGCTTTTCGTCTTTGTAACATTTCGTCTCAGAAACTACCTCGTCTTTGTGCACAATATCTGAGTCCTGTTGGGTAGTATTAGTAGCAAAAAAAAATGATCTTTACTATACTAGATACAAATCTATGTCATTTGTAGTAGAAGTAAACAGTGTCTTTGTCATATGCAGTAGGTTAAACAGTGTCTTTGTCATCTGTTGTAGTTTAAGATATCTTCAGTCGAGGTTTACGTTAACATTGTAGATGTCATCCGTAGCAGGCTAAACAGTGTCTACATCACAAGACATGTTAAAAAACGCATGTCATCTAGTACAAAACAATTTATGTCGACTTTATATACGTCTTTGGTCTTAATTTCAGAAAAGCTAAATTAAAGATAGGTTTTGCATTTGAGTTCTTAACGCTCTTTTTCTATCAAATAATTATGTAACTGATTATTTTGGCAGATTATTCTTCTTAAAATCAGGAAAAGAATGCTAAGAATTTTTTTTTTAATTAAATTAAATTACTATCATAGAGAAATATACTAAATAAACATTCCAAACAAAATTTCTTTGATTTTAACCAATGACCAATCTCAATTAGAATAGTAGTAATAATTAATTAGTGATCCTAAAAAGGACCTTAAAACAAAATTTATCCAACATGTCTGCCGACATTTCCAGGTCTTTCGCAGCTAACGCGTGAAGTTTCTCGAACCTGCTTCTCTGTAGTTAAACGTTCACGGTTCGAATCCTGCTTGGTTTGCCTCTCCGCATGATTTCCTTGTAGCTTTCGGCAACGCTCAGGAGCTTGGCCGCCTCTTCCGGTTCCTTCACCGGATGTTCCGCCGGTTTCTGCTTCGCGGCGACGGAAGCTGCTCTGTGTAGTTTAGTCAGGTACCGACGCTCGTAGTAGGTGGTCGGGGTGTAGACCGGAAACTGGAACTGGTCGGTTCCGGGGTTGGTGTCGAACACGTAGACGTTGTCGTCACGTGGTACAGGGACTGGGACGAACTCGTGCGTGACGTATTTGAGAGAGTAGTCCTCCATGTTTAAGTGCTGGTTAGTTAATTCACCGCGAGTAGAAAAATTTGGAAGTTTTTAATTTAATAAGAAGCGCGGACGGCTTGGAGAGCAAAGGCGTGGCTATGGGGGAAAATAGACTGTTACCTGGCTTTACGGGATTATTTAATTTGTTTTCAAATGTGTGTCACTAAAATAAAATATGTTAAGGGACAGTGACTGGTAACTGGGGCCCCCGACCTTCGTTGATTATGGGAGGGTGCTTTTTTTGCCAATGTGAACAACTATACAAATGGGGTGGGGGAGTTGATAGTTCGCTACACCACAACTGGGGAGCTAAGCGATCTACATTATGAGATTGATGGTCACTAGAACGATGGAAGCAGTGTCGGATTTACCTATGAGTTAAACAAGCTATAGATAAGGGCCCGCGCGTATCTTCTATATATATAATTCTCTTCTGGGAGACGCTAGAAAACAAGCTGTAATCGCGCTCCCTACCACCCTCATCCCTACATGGTCTTAGTGAGCTGTGGTTCACGCTATGTTTACCTTCGTGGAGTCGGGTTTAGTGACGGCTATTAGGGGCAGATAATTTAGTTTGAAACGATTTTAAACGTTTGGGGGGGGGGGGGGAGGAAGGGGGGGGGTATGGTCCTTAACGAGCTACTTATAGTGTTTTAAAGAAATATTTTCAGTGTCATCGTTGGTACTGTCGAATTCACAAATTATGAATTACTGAAAAGTAGAAAAAAACAACAACTAAATAGCGGCGTATGTTATGCCGCGGGCCGGCTCGTTTTCTTTAAACCGTGTATTTTCTCTTCAAATTTATTTCTTGAACATTTATTTATAATTTTCTTTATTTTACACCGTTGTTGAGGCCGAGTTCTCTTTCAACTACAATTTTATACACTCTTTTTTGTCGGCACAAATCATTTTAAGGAGAGCAAATATTTGGCACTGACATATAGTACGTGCACTTAAAGAGACACCATCTCTAAAATAGCTTACGGTCTTATCAAGTTTAAATCTGGTACTGGGTTGAAGCAGATGTTACCTTTTACAACTCGATTTGGTTTTGTTGTCTGTTGATTACATAAGTCTTTTGAAAATAACATCCAACCAGTGTTTCTTCCAGACTTTTTTCTCCGGGGGGGGGGGGGACACTTGAAATTTTCGAGGGCGGGGTAGACTTTCTTCGGGGGATGGACACTATTAAAAGTATATATTTTCTATATAAATTATATAAATTTCATTTCGTTCGTGGGGGGGGGGGGGGGGGCGGTAGAATTTTTTCGGGGGGGGGGGGGGGGGGGAGGGGGGGGGGGGGGGGGCTTCGCCTGGAAGAAACTCTGCATTCAACAAGCATGATTGTTTTAATGCTATTGACTCTAATGTAGCTGATGTCTGAGGGTACTGTGTTAAGTATTATGTGATGTGTGATGTGTGATGTGTGATGTGTGATGTGTGATGTGTGATGTGTGATGTGTGATGTGTGATGTGTGATGTGTGATGTGTGATGTGTGATGTGTGATGTGTGATGTGTGATGTGTGATGTGTGATGTGTGATGTGTGATGTGTGATGTGTGATGTGTGATGTGTGATGTGTGATGTGTGATGTGTGATGTGTGATGTGTGATGTGTGATGTGTGATGTGTGATGTGTGATGTGTGATGTGTGATGTGTGATGTGTGATGTGTGATGTGTGATGTGTGATGTGTGATGTGTGATGTGTGATGTGTGATGTGTGATGTGTGATGTGTGATGTGTGATGTGTGATGTGTGATGTGTGATGTGTGATGTGTGATGTGTGATGTGTGATGTGTGATGTGTGATGTGTGATGTGTGATGTGTGATGTGTGATGTGTGATGTGTGATGTGTGATGTGTGATGTGTGATGTGTGATGTGTGATGTGTGATGTGTGATGTGTGATGTGTGATGTGTGATGTGTGATGTGTGATGTGTGATGTGTGATGTGTGATGTGTGATGTGTACTGTGTTGTGTGTTGTGTGCTGTGTTTTGTGTGCTGTGTACTGTGTTGTGTGTTGTGTGCTGTGTTTTGTGTGCTGTGTTTTGTGTGCTGTGTGTTGTGTACTGCGTGCTGTGTGTTATGTGTTGTCTGTTGTGTGTTATGTGTTATGTGTTATGTGTTGTTATGTGTTATGTGTGTTGTGTGCTAAAAAGGCAGGGATAGAGCTGTATCACGAACCTTACAAAAAGACGTCGCATTATTTTTTTAATTTGACGCCATGCTATTGAAACACCTCAGGGTCAAATTTCATTTCTAAAAAGAAAAAAAAAAAAAAACAATCAAAACTGAATACTGATTGTTTTTAGATTACAAATGACGTCATCTAACACGGGCGTTGAACCAACGGCCACGAACCCCGCCGTTTGGAAAAAAAAATTGCATCAGTGACGTCACACAAATGATGAAACAAACCTGTCGTATGCAAGCGTTGCTCTCTTTCTTCAAGGCTGATGCGATATCAAGCTGAATACACTCCCTTTAGTGTAACCAATATCTCGGCTCACTTCTATCCCCTGGGGTTATTGGCCCTGGAGTCCACAAATATTGTCCGCGGACAAACGGACAGAACGGAATATTGGGAAAGACTAAGTGTGTTGACCTGTGTCAACCGTTTCTATTTCATCTAGATCTAGGTTACCATTTTCATAATCATTTTTTTTTCTAAACGTATATTTTTGGTTAATTATTCCCCCTAATCTAAAGGATTTTACGCTTATTTTAACAATATTAAAGTATTAGTTATTTGTATGAATGATTTTTTTCTTGATTATTCTTCTTAGTGTGATGTAATGCATTGTAATCAGTATAATCACTGCACAGCAAACACAGCACATTGATTATTTAACAGGCTTTAGATCTGTAAAAAATAATCATTCAGAAAGTATTTTTTTAAGTGAGACAAAAATGCAGGAAGCATCAAGTCCCCAGCTCTAATGGGTACCTAACTCACGTTAGGGAAAGTAAAGGCGGCTGGGCATAGTGCTGACCACACTATCTCTTCATATGACGAGGTCACAGAAACAAGTGAACTCTACTTCACTTGCCCTATAGACCGTCATGTTTGAAAGGGAACTTAACTTTTTTTGTTTATCAATTCATAATACAGTAATCATTTCCAATGTGTCTATTTTCAGGATGAGCAAGGTTTTTATAAAAGTTAAAACTGAGCAACTCTACAGTATAGAGCCCTTTGGGTCAAAGGTGAAGAGGCCTTGGGTCAAAGGTGAATGCAAAGATATAGAGCACGGTTAATGAAGTGCCAGATTTTTGTTTTGTTTCTTCCGTTTTGTTTTAATCTAGTTTCGATATCCGCATCGAACGGCATTCCTTAACTTGACAGACGTCAATCACAACAGCAGGTTCACTCAGTGCTAAACCGAATATATTTTCATTACCACGTCTAATATTGTCTGGATATTCTTTTTTGTTACACTCCTAATGGAATAATTTTTTTAAATATATTCTTATTTGGATTTTTGCGTGATATGTATTATCAATTATCTGAATTAGCAGTGCGTTTTGGCGTGAACTCATTATATTATGTATTATCAATTTATCAGAATTAGCCGTGCCAATTGATAGCTTTAACTTGATAGTCCTTTTAAATCAACCAGCAAAGTCTTGTCCCTATCCCTTTTATAATAAACTCCTTTACAAGCACTTTCTTTGGTCACCAATTTTTGTATGTTTTAGTGTAGGTTTATTTTCAAATTATTTAGCTTAATATTGGACCAATTGTAATATAATGATGGCCTTAAAGCTAGTACATTGTCGATGACAAAGCATAAAAAATCGAATGTTCACTGACGTTTTATTGTAAATCAGTTATTAAATACAGGATTTAAACATTGTGAGATATAATTTTTAAAAGGAAGCAAAAAGATAGCTAGCCGTCTGTTGAGATAGAGTACCTAATGTTTTTTACATCGATGAATCAAGGTAGAGGCGTATAAGGAACACATAATACACTACTAGATTATGTATATGAAAGAGAGTAAATCTATATGATCTCAACATTGCTTTTTAATGTAAATTTTCAATATCGACCTACTGTCATAATAATATATATATATTTTTAGAAATTCATGAAAATTTTATTATTAGAAAAATATACATATAAAACGTTAAATAGCAAGCGAAATTTTAGCATTAGTAATAACATTTAAACTCAACCATTATCAAATTAATGAATTTCAAAATTCTAATATTGCGAATTTACTTATCGTAAAATACCTTTGTCAAATTTTTAAAGTCTCGAAATTCCAAGATTGCCCAATGCATTTATTGCCAAACGCTAACAGCCAATAAAAAGTATTTCTTCCCAGACGTAATTCCATCAGCACAGACCTCAGTGAGCCGCTTAACGCTAGGATTATCTCCCCCTGAATTCTTACTGGGTTAGCTGTGGTCTAGTGACGTCATCACGGTCTATCGGCCCATTTTTTTTTTTTTTTTTTTTTTTTTTTTTATAAAACATAAAGTTCTCGTAGAGTGCTAGACACCCTAGTGGGTTATAGTACTAGATCATACAACATTTGTTGGTGACTGTCAACACTATTGGGTCATCCAACATTTGTTGGTCACATGTGTCTATCAACAATTAGTACTGGGTTATCCAACATTTGTTGGTGACTGTCAACACTTAGCATTGGGTCATCCAACACTTCATGATTACTGAAGAGATGCAAGTCTACTAGTTACATATTTATTTTGGCCATTTGCAAATTACTACTTGGATTCCATAGGCATTGATAAAAGATGAAGACCATTAAGGGGAGATGATTCAACTGAAACAAAAATGTCATTAGATAATGGCCTTTGCATGAGGCAAGATGTAGTTTGGATAAAAACAATTGCATGTAATTGTAGGAGCTGTTTACTCAACGGAACAATTATTTACTTCATGATCAAACTTTAACCGCATACGCATACAATTGTGCATAGAAATATACACGCATGCTCAGCACTAAGTGCAAGAATGTCAAAATGCATTGTAGCGGTCCCACGATATAATATATAAACTCAAGCATCCATTTCCATCAACCTTGAGAATGGGTGACTTTGACCTCCACGCCAGCCATATCAATAATATTTACATTCGTCGCTGGTTCCATCCACGTGACACCCCCCCCCACACACACACACCTCCCCAAACCCCCTCTCTGATTGTGTTGTAACGAATAATATTTCCTTTACTGGTCACGGCGGGGTCAGACCCTAAACCAACCCCTGGGTCACCCCACAGAGCCAGCTACAAAAAGAGCTACCCTCTTCCTTTTCTTAACCAAAAAAAAAATATACGTTTATATTTATTACACCCCCCCCCCTCACCCCATTTAGAATTATACTCGCTTCAAGTTTGCTGCTAGTCAGAATAGTACATTTTATAATGAACGGGGTGCAACTCGACTAGCTCGTCTGGAAAAACTTTAAGGGAGACAAATCATCCTAATTATTTTTGTAGGAAATAATAATAACCGTTATTACCAAATATAAAAGCTGCATTTATCATCGTAACTGCCAATAAGATAGTTAGAAATTCTCTTGATTAGTAAAGGCAGATAAATGAGAATGTGATGGCGATGGTAAACACACAAATACGCAACGGATAATTGCGCACAATATAAGCGAACAAGGAATTTTTTTTAAGATAGATATTTCAAAAACGTTATCAAGGAATGACCACTTATAAAATGTATTATAATAATATATCTTTCATCAAAATATGGCTAAACGAAACTGTATTTGTAAAATGAGTTTGTTTTCGCGTATTTTCTGTTTGCGCAACTTTCGACTACGCAATTTTCTGTTGCGCTTATTTCTGAGAACGTTACTGCTAGATTCCAAAGGTATTTCTAAAACGCTATGTTGTCTACTTATTATTATTGATTCAACAACTACAAGCAAATAATTTAATTCTTATT
>NW_026732518.1:0-69676 GCF_028476545.2 Physella acuta | reverse complement strand
GGCTTTTATATATTAGCATTTATTTATGGGCATTATAGATTTTTGTAGTTTGCGAGTAAGAAAGTCAAACAAACACAAAATACCAAATAATTTTAGGGAACCATTAAAATAATAAACAAAAATGGCGGAATACAAAATAATTTTAGTTAAGCGTATATTGGTAAAATATAATTTACTACATTTCATTATTTTCATTATTATACTATCGATTCCTAATCGCGTATTTTGTTCAACAAGAAGGTTCTAATTATATATTATATATCTATATGTATAATTAAAGACACATACATCATATATATATATATATATATATATATATATATATATATATATATATATATATATATATATATATATATATATATACATTTATACATATATACATATATATATATATATATATATATATATATATATATATATATATATATATATATATATATATATATACATATATATATATATATATATATATATATATATATATATATATATATATATATATATATATATATATATATATATATATATACCTTTTGAATAGTACAAAGTAGTCAACAGTTAATTCTAAATTTAACACATAACAATTTTGCATAATAATCATATTCCTAATTTCTACTGAAACCTAAAATTAAAATGTAACCGCAAATCCGACAAAGCCTGTTTAATTTTTCATACAGTTTTTTGACAAATCGCTCGCCAGTGAAACTCTCGCCCTCGGGGCTAATCACTAAAGCCCCCTTTCAGGGCGCGCGCTGTAATTTATTCATGAACGAGCAGACGACAAACATGGCGTTAATGGCGTGACTAGCCGTCTGCAGACAAACAGCTTGGCCTTTTCTTGAGAGGACCAATACGCCATAAAAACAGGACAAGTTAGAATTTTTTTTTTATTCAATAGGGTTGAAAATTTAAATGCGATATACTATTCATACGAAAAGTAATTTGTTGATTTGATGAATAAGTTAATTAGGATTTACTTTAATTAATTTTCAGACCACACAGATGTTATGGCTACATGGCTTTAGATTTGAAGCTTAAATCGGACGGCTTTGTCGTAGTTACTGGGTCAAAGAAACTCTACTGCCTCTACTGAATAGACTGACAAACCTGGAAAGAAAAAGGGATTTTTAAAGTTTCTTCTTTGGATGTAAATTCGTTTACTCAAAGTTTTTTTTTTTAATTCAGCTAACCATCAAATAAATAGCACACTAGTTCTACTTATTAAAAAAAAACCTTAAATTTTCAAGCAAGATTGAGATTAGAAATTGGTTTTTTTTTTAGCTTCTGCTTGTCCCCTTCCATACACACACATTTTTGGACGTTTATCAATTGCCATGGTCACTAACTAATTGGACATTTAAAAAGATAGATTAAAATCGCATTTCTCTTTCAACGTAAGACAGTAAGCTCGACATTTAATCATTAAAATTGGTAAACATTTTAAAATTGATGATACTCTTAAACATAATTAGTTTATTAGTGTTATTATTAATTAATCGTGACGGACCGCTTGTTAAAATATTCCAGTTGGCCCACATGAAGATGATTTTAAAAAAAACAACAACAAAAAGCTAACCTCTTATACCGACTCTATAGTTACTTATTAGGACAAAATCTCCTATATAAAATAATTTGATTCTAGCATATTAGTACGCACAATATATTTTACAGTGTGCTTAAATGGTTGCCTATTTGATAGCAGTAATTGATCATTAAATCTTTGACCATGGCTGTTGTAGATGAAGGATTATTTTTAAGATTACTTTCACTTAACAAAGAACAAATAGGAAAAATAGACAATTCAAATGGAGGTGTCTATTTACATGCAATAAAAATAATGAAGCTAGAGCATCGCCTAGCCGGTACGGCTTTAAAAACAATTAAAACAATGTTATGTAGACGGCTATGTTTAACGACAAAGCATGCCAAATTTAGAAAATTTAAAAAAAAAAAAAAAAGGAATCCCACCCAACTAATTTAATAAAATCTCAGACGTGGATCTAACGGTCGAGGTGATAATTATCGATATAATTATCCAGCGGTCTTATGCAAATGCGTTGGCTCATTAGACGATTGCTTGCTCAGTATTAGTGCTTCGGGTTACACAGATTCTCCCGATATTTGGGGTACAAATCCGCTTCTTCCACGCAGAAAAAAAAAATGACAGCGTTGTCCCTCACTTGAGTTTAACATATTTACATATTTTAACACCCGCGCTTGTCGAAGGATTAGCTCTGTTGTCTTCTTGTTTATATGTTACTAGCATCCTAGCCCGTCCGTAGCTACTATCATCAACGTTACTAAAGACGTTTACTTTTCGGTGTTGACTGGGATAAGGCCCCCCCCCCCCCCACATCTGGGGATGACTTTCGTGGGATGATGAAACATTGCATGGGCCGCTAGGGTCGTGGTCGTAGTTGATTGGCGTCTTGGAATATTTTAATTTTTTTTACACGGGTGTTTGTGTTGCGGTCGACAGTCAAACAACGATGTTGTACTCTCGTTAAACCACAAAAGACAGCGTAGCTACACACACATTCTCTCTCTCACACCAATATAAGTATATTTATAAAAATATACACATACACACACAAACATAGGCATATATATATATATATATATATATATATATATATATATATATATATATATACATATATATATATATATATACATATATATACATATATATATATATATATATATATATATATATATATATATATATATATATATATATATATATATATATATATATATATATATATATATATATATATATATATATATATATATATAGACACTAAAATCCGTGAATAATTATTAGGTATATCTTCTTTGCTAAAACATATCAAGAATAAATGCTGAAATTTGAGTTGAATCGTATTTAAGAATGTTATCAAAAGCAAACTCAATGAACAATTAAATAAATTTGGCATATTTCTTACCGTATTACCACTTTATTTGCCTATTTCATCTGCTCAATAGACCTGAAATTTAAAAAAAAATATCTATCTTTCTATCTATTGATTAATTCAGTATCTGGCTTCCACGGTTCCGCGTCTTATACATTGTCACTCAATCAGAAGCTTACGTTTCTCATGCTTTATGTGTCTAGAATAAATTCATATGAATTAATTACCACAAAGCTAATTGTTCCGTCGACCGCCTTTCTTCCCTGCTATTTCCTACGCTTCACACCTACCTGACTTGCGAAGCCTGTAGTTTATTCAACCGTCATCTTCTCCAACTCGTTATCGACGTTTTTCTCTCTCATATTGTCTGCGTTCCCACAGCCTGGCTAGATATAAAAAATGTAGCATTAACGTATCAGATACAGTAGAATCGTAAACAATTCGACTCAGTGAAATTGAATTTAGAACATTTAAATTACTAATGAGCTGTAATTGGAAGATCAATCTACACTGCACCAATATGCTAGTCTTTATGGCTAATATAAGAAATATAATGTCAGAAAAGTAATATAGAAAATGTAAAGTTAGAAATATAATGCGTCTAGTGTATGAAATGAAATGTGCAAAATATAATGTAACTAGGCATGCTGCCCAGCTTCGCTTAGGCTTTCGAAAACATTGAGAATTTGAATGCTTAATTAATTCGCCCGAAGGTCGGTCTACGACCTCAAGAGTTATGAAGAGGTTCCTCCGTGGACATTTTTTTTCGATTTATAGCTCATATAAGGTACCGGTCAGTCGAGGTCAGTTTTGACCCCCACATCGTAGACTTTTCGGCCAACCGGCCCCCGTGTTCTGTCGCACCAAGGCAAGATCATGCCAAATTTGAAGCGCCTGCGGCGCCGGGAAGTGCCCTATCGGACACCCGACAATCTAGATCTAGATCTAGATCTAGATCTAGATTCCTAAAAGAATTTTTTTTTTTAAGTTTAGCCCGAGCATAATAAAAAAGAATACATTAACCAAGTTGACCTTCTGTGTCTCGAACCCGCACCACCTGCGTGGTTTAATGTACACTAACATCTCCGCTATTTAGGCACCTTATAAAATACGGAGAATGAAACACGTATTTTAAAATCTTAACTTACGCGAATATGCCTATTCTTTCAAATTAATTTTTTATCCCAAATTAGCCAGTTCCAAACAAAGATTTTGTATAAAATAAATAAGTCTTGAAATAGTTTAGTCCTAATATAGAAATTTATTTTTGGAATTGATTTTAGAGAAGTTAGAGTCTAAATCTAGATCTTAGCGTCTACGTCTAGATCTAGTTATTGCGTAGATTTAGATTTAGATTTAGTCTAGATCTAGAATCTCTAGATCTAGAATCCAAATACATAAAATAAATGTTATGAGTTTAGGCCGGAAAAATTGTATTGTATACATTTCATAGTGTACGTAGATCTAAATCAAATTTGAATGAAATAGTTCATTTCTTTTCATTCTAAACACGGCAGATGACGTCATTAGTTAATGTATAAGCAATAGTGACGTCACAGTTTTATGCGTTCTTTTTCACATATATTAATGCTTTTCCGGTTGCATAAATAATACTGTTTCCCTACATTCGAATACGCCTTTAATTTTTATTTTTCTTCTTTAACTAAAATTGTGGTTATACATTTAAAACATCTAACATATTATTTTCAACAAAAGTCCGTAAAAAATTCTCGATATATCGCTGCCGATTCTGACGTGATGTCCGGCGAAAATTTTTTGCGGACAGAGAAAGAGAGAGAGAGAGAGAGAGAGATGTGCGCACATTGGGCTTTTATATATTAGGATTTAAGAAATTTAAAGTAGAAACTAACATTTAAGTAATGAACTAAAAGTAATGTAGAAAATGTAATGTGATGTACGAAATGTAATGCCCCTAATTTAGAATGCAAAATAGAAAAAAAAATATGTAAGAAATATAATGTACCAGATAAACGAAATGTAAACTAAGAAATGTATTGTATAAATATAGTGCCCTTATGTAAGGAATATAATGTAAGATATGTAATGTAAAACATGTATTGTTCCTAACTTAAGAAATTTAAAGCAACATATACAGTGTAAGAAATGTAGTTTAAGAAACTAATACCCGTAATGTAATGTCAGAAATAAAGTGTTAGAATGTAATGTAAGAAATACTTTTTTAGCTGTTCATATCTTTTTATTTCAACTTGAGTGTTAACAGGCACAACGACCGAACTAGCAATAACAACAACAACAACAAAAACAACAATAACAATAATAATAATAACAATAAAGTTAACAATAGCAATAACAACAACAACAACAATAATAATAATAATAATAATAATAATAATAATAATAATAATAATAATAATAATAATAATAATAATAATAATAATAATAATAGTAGTAATAATAATAATAATAATAATAATAATAATAATAATAATAATAATAATAATAATAATAATAATAATTTCTATTCGAATTTTTTAGGTCTATTATTTTTTTTTATTAGACATAAACAATATTTTGAAAATCAAACTCATTAAATTTCGATGAAAAGATTGCGCATTGATTGGCATTCGCCAATAAACTAATTAAGCATAGCGATTATTAGTTTACAAGAAA
Organism: Physella acuta; assembly: GCF_028476545.2. Classification (NCBI taxonomy): domain Eukaryota; kingdom Metazoa; phylum Mollusca; class Gastropoda; family Physidae; genus Physella; species Physella acuta. Next base: position 64,106 of record NW_026732518.1, on the reverse strand, counting down.
GCATACACTACCCCACCGTGTACTTGCAGTAAAAAAATGAATGCTTGACTGCGTGAAATAAAAGAACTCGTTATAACGTATTTATGTCCCTTTGTTTTCCCCTTCGCCTAACACAAAAACCCCAATATGTTACACAAAAAAGAGCCGTGTATTTAATCACACGCGCTAATCAATAAAGACATCAAAGCCTAATTATTAATACACCTTAGAAAAGACTATATCGGGACTTTTATCAGATTGTAAAACGAGTTATTATTGAATTGCCTCCCCTTATTCCATGGCGATCACCCATATGGTGCGTTTTCTTACATCTTTACATCGTGTCATGGGGAATTCCCGTTAAGTGCGCACCGTCTAAAAAAACAAGAGGAGTCATGCGCACCAACAACTGTACGGCGTTGATTACGGTACGGTTTTCGCGCCTTAATTAGCATCGTGTTACGTCAGGCTATTCAGGGCACTCTGTCTCCCCCTTACTCAACCTGTTCGGGCTACTCTTTAAGTGAAATAAACACCGAGAGTAGCCGCCCCTTAAAATACAATCCAACAATAAACATCGCTTCAACGTGCAAAAAAAAAAAAAGAAAGAAAAAGATATAAAAAACACAAGTCATAAATTAATTGTATGATACTTTTCTGGGCGGTTTGAATTTTTTTTTTTTTTTTTTTTTTTTTTTTGTTGTTGAAAAAAAAATCGATAAGAGTGAAAGGGTCCCGAGTTGACTACAACCCCGTCCGCATGAAACCAATCGAATCATCGTCTTGATTGCTCGGATTTTTGTCGTGAGCATGCGCGGAAGGGAGAGAAGAAGTGAGAGAAGAAAAAAGCGAAACATCCGGCGTGAAATTATGTTGAAGAAGTATCCCACGGTTAACTCCCCCTCTTTATTTCTCACGTTTTCCTCGCGAGTTTCGTAGGTCGTGATTAGCTCCCCTTTCGAGTTTGTGTGCTACCCAATCCAGTCCACAAATACGATGATCTCCCCTCAGTTGTATTGTCACCCCCATCATTTCAACAAATATATCACGATATCCCGCCTTGTTCGATCTGAATTTATTTTTTAAAAAAATATTTGATATCGAAATAATTAAATGCAATCAGCTGATTTAAATAAATGTTTATTTTAAGAAAAAAAAAACACAACAACAATCAATGTCAATCAATTCAATCCCAACTCTTTAACATCAATTATGTAATTTGAAAAATAGGCTAAAGTTCATTTTTTTCTATAATCTGTAATTTTAATTAAATCAGTTTTAAAGAAAAAGACAAACCCGACATGGGTCCCCATTAGTATAACAGAATTGTTAATTTATCAGCGAGCATAAATTATCGATACATAATGAACGTGTTTTTCCAAATGCAAATAAAACATCTTTTACGCTTGTATAGCATGGCCCGGCTTCGTTTTCTTTATGCTATTGTTTCCATGGTGACTATAATTCATAAACTCGTAAAGGTGAAAAAGAAGAAGGAAAAAATTAAATTAAAACCAATCAAAAATGAATCAAGAAATAACCTCTGTTAGTAAATTTCCGGTTTCTAAATATAAACATTCTCGCGCATTGAGAAGGGTGGGTAACTCTTTGACACGAGGCGTGGCACTAGCGTGGGTCAGCCATTTTTATTTTTTATGGGGACGCGCGAGATAAAATTAAAAATGCCTCGAACGTGTCCTGCGCAGTGACGCGGCGGTGTCACCGCAGTTTTTCCCCCCTTCACGTCTCGCTCGCCCGCGGGGCCCAACAGATGGAGTCGAAACACTTGTGATCAAATCTTACCCGACACCGCCGTAGTATAAAATAGCGCCTGCCGGTGATGCGTTGAATAAAACCTGAGATATATTTCAATTGACGCCCACTTCACTTCTAACCAAAAAAATCTTAGCTACCGCTAAAATAAAAAAAAAATCTACAGCCGACTGTTGTACCAATTTGTTGATCCCCCCCCCCCCCACCACTTGACGATAGGCATTCGACCCCTACACAATATAACTTTTCATTGCTTAAGAGCTATATCTCGTTGGGAAAAATCGCAATCTGCCAATTTGTTGTTTTATTTTTTTTAAGTAATAAAGACATCTTTAAATTAAAGCCACACTTTTGAGGAGAGCCCTCATGAACCAACTCACTTTAGGGAAAATCGCAGCAACAGATTTTGGCGATTGGATTCTGGCGAACTCACAATATGTTTGATTCCCTTGCAGGGGCGGAACTACAGTGCCGCCACGCCATTTAGGGGCCCATAGCAACCATAATTTTAAAAAAATTATAGTTAAAAAAAATAATTTTCTTGCAACAACCCGAACCGTCTCTTGAGTTGAAACTAACCAGGACGTAACAGTGGCCCTTTTTTTTTTCTAGTTCCGCCACTGTTCCCTTGGCTTTCTAAACTTCCGAATCTTTTGTCCGTAAGTGAAAGACTGAATAGTTCATAATTTTTATTGACCTCGGCCTACAAGGGGATAGTGTGGTCAGCCATAATCCAGCCATCTTTGTTTTTCTAACGTGAGTCAGGTACCCATCACAGAGGCGTGGTGACCTATGTTGGAGACAGAAGACCTTTTCTAGCGCCCGGGGCGAACTGTAAATTTGGCGGCCGGGGCGAATTCTAAATTTTACGCCCCCACCCCATCCGTACTTATATACAGTTACTTTCGTTGAGGAAAAAGCGCCCCCCACACCCTATTTAGAAAGGTTGGGCGCCTTTTACCAGTATATATTCCATAACTTTTTTTTTTACCATAATGTCAAATGATTCATGCAAAATAATAATAATAATGAAATAGCTAAACCAGGCAGGAAAGCAAAGAAGGTCCACCTATTTCTGTGACTTCGACTTATTAAAAGGGATAGTGTGGTATACCCAGCCACCTTTTCTTACCTCACGTGAGTCAGGTAACTACCAGATCTAGGTTCTTCCGGTCTCAAATCTGGGATCAGAACTCGCGACTTTCAAGATATTAGTCCGACATCGCCCTCCCTATTTAAAATGTATTTCCATGACATGACCAGTGGCGTAGCGAGGAATTGGTCATGGGAGGGGTTCAAACATTTTTCCATATGTATACAATCCTATATTATATATATATATATATATATATATATATATATATATATATATATATATATATATATATATATGTAACTGGGGTAGGCCTAACTACCAGTTACAAATGATAACGAACGAGAAGCCGAGACCCAGTGTTGGTCTGATGCAACCGATAACAGGTGGCTTATTGGGTCGGGCTGATAACAACCTCAAAGCCAACGCGTGCTATTTTGGGAAACGGTATTCAGACGGCCTGTCAACTTTGATGGATAGGACGCAGATGTTATTTTACGGTCTGTACGTTTGAACTACGCAACTGGTGGTCGGAGATCGAGTACAAGTATCGATTACGGAGGAATACAAGTACGGAGACGAGTACGGATACAAGGCATAAATAGGAGGGGACGGCAGAACTCGTCCTCTCTCTTCCCGTTTCAGCGAGCTCTCTTCCATCTTCATCGCTCGCTTAGATCAGTCAGTCTGTGTGACTATGTCAAGTCGGTTATAGAACGGGTTAGCCGTATTGTGTTAAGGAGGATTATAGACATGTGGATTCAGTTATATAAAGCCTAGTGAAGGACTGTTAGGGGTCAGTTGATTCAGACTATTATTGAGAAGCATTCCTGTTGATTTATTGTGTTATTATGAAGCATTTCTTGATTCATGTAATAAAGGATCAATAGCGAACCTGCATCTTGAGTATCTATACTGTGGTCAATGTTGTCTAGAATGAGTGGTTAAACTCGTTAACACGTGGCACTACAGGCAATTAGGTCTCATTACATGTGGCGTTGCGAGCATGGTAACTGTTGGCTCGTTACAATTGGCGTTGTCGGCAGGATAAATGTTCGCTCGTCACAATTGGCGCTGCGATCAGGATGAATTCAACTAGACTTGCCGTTTAAGGCACCTATAGTCAACCTTGTGCATAACTGTGTTTAGTGTGTGTGTGAATTCGGACATTCAGGAACTGTGAAAATTGAGGAACGAGGAAAAATTTTTCATACACACACGGTAAGAAAGAACTCTTTTTTTTTTTAGTACTTAAGGAAGAAAATGTCTACTCTGGACGAGAAGCAGACCCATATAGTGGTCCTACCCAGAGAGTCCCATATTAACAAATTTTACGGGGACGGAGACCCAACTTTAACCAACAGGTTCAGTGAAGAGGTCAAAGCGGCCTGGGCCTCGAGACATATGTCACCAGAGGAAAGATTAAGACTGCTGATGGGCAGTATAGGTGAAACGGTTAGGGCAGAGGTTAAGTGCCACGATAGGACCGTCCAATCAGATCCAGATAAGGTGCTAGATCTGATTATGGAGACCTTTGGGGAGAGACGGTCGGGAGTGCAACTGCTATCGGGATTCGTGGGCTTAAAGCAGAGAATGGCGGAGAGTGTGATGGAGTACTCACACAGGATGAACAGGGCCTTTGATTTGGTAAAGGGCAAATCACCGGACATTGATGTACGCCTACTGAGGGACCATTTCATCGAGGGGCTAGCAACCCCGATCTTAAGGAGAGAGTTGAAAGAGGAGGTCCACAGAGACCAGCAGTTGACCTTCCTTCAGGTCAGGAACTCAGCGATCCGCAGGTCCGAGGATGAGGACCAATCGAACTGTTCGGTGGACAAAGTCTCTGTGCCTGAACAGAGACAATCCCCACCCACAGGGGCCGACACGATGGAGACCATGATGGCTCAACTGTTGGCCCACCTAGAGAAGGTTGACCAACGCTTGAAGTGGTTGGAAAGCAGGTCAACAGCTGAGAATCAGGAAAAGAACGGGACAAAACAGGGACGGGTTGGACGGCCGCGTCCTGCCAAGCCATCACTCCAATGGACGGCAGACGGTCGACCAATTTGTTTGTCTTGTTCACAACCCGGACATATGGCACGGTACTGTCCGGTGAAACGATCGCCCTCTGTAAGGCAGGTCAAGGCTACAGAGCGGCGAGGTAATGACTTGGTAAACAAAATGACAAAGAAACACAGTAAGGAGAAAAAGAAAGGTAAAACACAACTAATGAAAAAAATGAACTGTGAAATGAACTTGAATGTTGAAAAGTGTCAAGTGAACAATTTGTTGGTAGAGAAAAATGATGATAAGAAGAAAATTGGTAGACTTAATAAAGGAATTCAAAGTCTAACCAGGAAACTGGATAGGAAAAGTTCATGCAAATTAAAAGCACAGGAGAAATGTTCATCTTTAGAGTGTCTGTTATCGGAAGAAGTAAATAAAAATAGTGGACAACAGAACAGTGTTGGCAAACTAGAAAAATTATCAGATATTGAAAAAGAACTTCAAATTACAGCAAAGTTGGGATCCATCGAACAGCGATGGGCAGCAGAATTGGCACTCTTTGACCTGGAGAGAAAATATCGCCCAGGGCAGTCCAATGGTAATGCTGACGCGTTATCAAGGAATCCTTACGAGAGACCGGGTGATGAGGAAGAAACACTGACAGGAATATGTGAGGTCAGAGCGTCAACAGATATCCCTCACGGGGTGCAAGTGAGGCAGAACGGACAGACCGGGGTGGAGCACATTTCCACAGAGCCCGGACATATGGACATTGGTGATTTTAGTTGCCTTAATCACAAAGAGATAAGAAATGCCCAGAGAACGGATAGTGGCTTACAACCGCTATTGAAACACGTCCAGGAACAAAAATTCCCAGGAAGAAGGGAAAGAGAACAATTTGGTCGAGAAACAAAGAAAATACTGAGTCAGTGGAACCGTCTCAGTATAAAGGATGGTGTTCTCATGCGGAGAATTCATGACCAAATTGATGGCACAATACACCAGGTGGTGGTGCCTGGACAGTTAAGAGAAGAAGTGCTAAGGTTGGCACATGACAGGGCAGGACACCAGGGTCAGGACAGGACGCACAAAATATTACGACGGAGGTGTTACTGGCCCAATATGGAAATGGAGGTCAAACGCCATTGTGAGGCTTGTGTTAGGTGTCAGCATGCGAAAATGCCAGTTGTCAAACTGAGACAGCCATCAGGACACCTACTAGCAACAAAACCACTAGAGATTGTGGCTATGGACTTTACGTCGTTGGAGCAATCATCGGATGGGACGGAACATGTGTTGGTAATGACTGATGTATTCACCAAATGGACGGTGGCGGTGCCCACGCGACATCAGACCGCCAAAACAGTGGCAAAGGTCTTAATAGAACATTGGTTCATCAAATATGGCATACCAAGACAATTACACTCTGACCAAGGAAGGGCTTTCGAGTCAGAAGTAATTAACCAACTGTGCAGCCACTACGGGATCAACAAATCTAGAACAACCACATTTAATCCGAAAGGAAACGGACAGTGTGAACGGTTCAACCGCAGCATGCATGATTTGCTGCGTACGCTAGAACCTGAACAGAAAAAACGTTGGCCTGATTTTCTCCCAGAGTTGGTATATCTATACAACTGCACCCCCCATGCCACAACCGGCTTTACGCCATACATGTTGCTGTTCGGACGAGAGGCTCGACTCCCTCTTGATTTGTTCCTAGGAAAAAGGGAGAGTATGACTGGCTCATACACCGCACTGGAATATGTGAATGAACATATGAGAAGAATTAGAGAAATGTACAGGGTAGTACAGGAAAGACTAGAACATGAATCTCGGCGAAGGGAACCGCCGATACAGACGAAGGACCCGCCACTCAAACTGAATGACAGGGTATTACTGCGTAGCCACCCGTTAGGCAGAAACAAAATCCACGATCTCTGGGGACAGGAGATATGGCAAGTCGTGGAGATGCCTAAAGTAGCAGGTGGCCCCTTTAAGATAAGACCCATCGATCACGCCAAACCGGATCGGTGGGCGAATATTGCTCAATTAAAGAAATATTGGAATAGGCAAGAAGAGCAGTTACACACAGAGAAACCCAAGACAATTAGGGAACCGGAAGTTACAACGGAAATTCACATACCCATTCCGGAACCATATCACCATCAACAGAACAACAGCGATACGCAAGGGGAGGATACCGGCAACAATGAGGATCCCGGTCCCTCCAGAAGCAGAGAGACAGTAGACCATCAGATAAGTGGTCCGCGGAGAAGTTTAAGGAACAGAAGGAATACGAAATTTTTTGTCAGCAACCATCAATTCTTTCATGGTCGCGCTGGTATGAAAACAGACTGTTCAAAGAGCTATAGAAGTGAACTGGTGAAGGCACCAAATGGAAAGGGTGGATGTGAATTCTAGAACTGTTTTGTGTCTCAGGAAGATGATGTAGACACAGTTGATATGTGAAATAGGTAGAACTGTCAATCGTATACGAATGGAACGTCGTGGACAGTGAGTGGAACAATAGATTTTTTTTACGACTGTGCGATTGACTTTGGAGGAGTGCACCTGCCAGGCGTTGTTTGTGGTTGAAAACACACAAAAAAAGCAGGGGTGGATGTAACTGGGGTAGGCCTAACTACCAGTTACAAATGATAACGAACGAGAAGCCGAGACCCAGTGTTGGTCTGATGCAACCGATAACAGGTGGCTTATTGGGTCGGGCTGATAACAACCTCAAAGCCAACGCGTGCTATTTTGGGAAACGGTATTCAGACGGCCTGTCAACTTTGATGGATAGGACGCAGATGTTATTTTACGGTCTGTACGTTTGAACTACGCAACTGGTGGTCGGAGATCGAGTACAAGTATCGATTACGGAGGAATACAAGTACGGAGACGAGTACGGATACAAGGCATAAATAGGAGGGGACGGCAGAACTCGTCCTCTCTCTTCCCGTTTCAGCGAGCTCTCTTCCATCTTCATCGCTCGCTTAGATCAGTCAGTCTGTGTGACTATGTCAAGTCGGTTATAGAACGGGTTAGCCGTATTGTGTTAAGGAGGATTATAGACATGTGGATTCAGTTATATAAAGCCTAGTGAAGGACTGTTAGGGGTCAGTTGATTCAGACTATTATTGAGAAGCATTCCTGTTGATTTATTGTGTTATTATGAAGCATTTCTTGATTCATGTAATAAAGGATCAATAGCGAACCTGCATCTTGAGTATCTATACTGTGGTCAATGTTGTCTAGAATGAGTGGTTAAACTCGTTAACACGTGGCACTACAGGCAATTAGGTCTCATTACATGTGGCGTTGCGAGCATGGTAACTGTTGGCTCGTTACAATTGGCGTTGTCGGCAGGATAAATGTTCGCTCGTCACATATATATATATATATAGGGCTCCATGGGAGGGGTTATAACCCCCCCCCCCCCCCCTGACACCCCTCTTGCCTTCGCCACTGGACATGACAGAGGCTCGTCTAACATTATGTGGTACCACCTGACAAAGGCGAAATGAGGAGATTAGCAAGTCCAGAAGATGAAGAACAAATAACATTGCTGTTGAGAGACGCCTGGCCATAATAGAAACCAAATTTCTAAAAATCACGAATTCCTACAACTCGATATGCTCATCCTCAAGGGACAGTAACTCCCAATACACAAAGGCGGTGTTGTTTAACAAGAGTTACCAATTAACTGACTTAAACAAAATTCTTTGATTTCATATTCTTCACTTTGTTCCAAAATTTTGTCTTATCAATTGCCAGGGCCGGCGCTACTTATAAGGCGAACTAGGCGGTCGCCGAGGGCGCCATCCCAAGGGGGGGGGGGGCGCGAAAGGTTTAGTCGCTATTATCAACAAGTACCTAATAATTAATAACTTTTATAGAGGAGTAGCGATCTATTTCGGCACCCAGTACGAACTATCAATTTTGCACCAACACCCCCAAAAATAGGGCAATATAGGCCTATATTTATTCGCGAAGGTGAAAAAGCAACCCAACCTCCCTAATTTGGAAAGGTCGAGGTGCTTTTTACCAGTCACTTTGCTTTTTTAATTTAGTGTCACATAATTGGTGTAGAAAACGATTAAATAAGTTCGTAATTTAAATTTCGAATATTTTAATAAGGCTTGTAAGTCTTGTTTTCTCTAGCTTTGAATTAGAAATATGTCCAGGTGTATAGAGTTTAGTAATGACGGGGTGTTCAGAGTATTGTAGCCTACTTGTTTGGTAAGTTTTGATGACTCGTTTAGATTTGTGAGTAACGGCGGAAGGCTTTTGCTGATATGGTTTCGTAGGTATAAAGTATCTAAGTGTTAAAGTGTCGTATTTTTTATTTGGCTGTCGTGTAGTTGTAGATCCAGTGGAATCTGATTGGTAGTAGAGAAATGAGAATGTAGGTGATGAGGTATCGTTGTTCTGGAGTTCGGGAATATCGAGCCTTGTGGTATTAAGGTATCGAATTATATTGACTGTTAAAGTGTAGTAGTAGGTCCGGTTAAATCGTTGTTGATTTAGAGTACCGTTTGTAGAGCTTGGTGAAGTAAAGCCAGTTGGTTTCGTAGTTCTGGAGCATCGAGTCTAGTTATGTTTAGGTATCGAAGTTTGATATGTGTTATGAATGTTGTAGTTTATATCGAGTAGTCGAGTTTATCGTAAGTTAGATTATTTCAATTCAGAAAGGTTGGCGTTCTCTAGTTGAAAAATCTTGTTTTTTAGGAATCTATATTACCACTCTTAAAGTATTAATATTTATTAAATAGTATGGAATTTATGACTAACCGTAACTTTGTCTTTTTCAAAATAATTTTATTTTTATATTTAATCAACAATTCTAGCAATTTCTAAAACTGTTACCCGTGTTTTTGACTTTTTGGTAGACATCCCTTTATTTAGGGGATCCAAAATTTTTAATTTAAATGTACTTGTTTAAAATTACTGGAATCTCATCATAATTGAATAGAAGTATGTTAAAATAAAGCTACCGTTTTTTGTCTTTCAAAGAAAACGTACAGTTAAGTATTCAATAGGTAAAATATATTGTTTTCTCAAGGTTACATAGCTGATATGACAGATTTGTTATAATTATTACGTAATGAAATTTAGAGCGTTTTATTGTGTTTTTGAAATATGTCTTAGTTACACTTGGTTAATTTAGCTATTCTTGTGAAAGTTATTTCCCTTGAATAAAATATTATTTGGATTTTCAAATGGGAGATAATTCGTTGCGTAACTTTACATTCATTTCAAATTCCTGCACCTTAAGTTGCCCGCTTACATATAAATACAACTTTAAGTTATTGTTTGCTACTGAAAAATTATATAGAGCTTAAGTTCTAAACAAAATAGTTTGGTAGTTTTTTTTTAGCATTATCAAGTTGAAAAACAAATACGTCAGTAGCTTTGTAGATTGCAATACTTAATGTTAGTAGACATAGTCTTAGTCGTAAATTAAACATCTAATTAATGTCGTAAAGTACAAAGTAGACTCGTGGACTTAGCAACAATTTCAATAAAATGTGATTACGCTTGCAAACTGGAATTGAAGGAATTAGTACAAACTTGTGAGACGAAGGAGGCAAGTAAAATTTGATTTGGATGTCTACGTATAACGTGTATGCAATTGATAATAAATTGATATGTCACTTTTAATGAATTGTTTTCTTATACATATGTTTTAGTAATTAATTTGTGTGAAAGCGAGAGTTTTAATAAGTTTTACCTAGGGCGCTAAATAACCTGGCGCCGGCACTGTCAATAGCAATAGCGTATAAATTTGAGGAATGTAATAGACGTTTATGTAAATAAATTTTGTGCTGAGTAATAAATATAAACCTATGTAAATGCAATGTAAATGTAGCCAGCATTTACATTAAAGCAATCCAAATCATAATTTATAGACTAAACAGTAAATTGTTTTGCATTTTATAATTCTTTGGATAATTTACATACTCTTAATACATGTTAGTGTAGCCTTGTATTTTTTATCTCGCAAAGTGCTTAAGGATTATCGGAAGTGTGTTATAGAGTGTTGGAATCATATACAAATCCTACTTTGAAGTTGGTTTTATTTTAATTTTTTTAGTGGTAGTTGCCCGGGGCGGGGGTAATTTTCTGACCCCCCCCCCCCACCTCCACTGTTATAACTGAGATTAGAAGAGAATAGGAAACTGGGATAATTCAAAATTCAGACTATAGAATTGTGTGATTGTAGCTTAAACTGGGCATAGTAGCTGTATTAGGCCTAAGGTGTTTGATTGTAAGTTCCCCTAACTCAACACAAGTTTGAATAGTTAAGAGCGTAACAGCTTCTTGGAGTTGCTCTGGTCGAACAGGATCGATTGAATGTATGTATAGGTTAAGGGCTAGGGATTGGTGGGGTTAGGCAGGGATGGGCTACCTTTTGGGTGGGTCAGGCAGGGGTTGGGTTACCTTAGGGTGGGTTAGGCAGGAGTTGGGTTACCTTAGGGTGGGTTAGGCAGGGGTTGGGTTACCTTAGGGTCAGGCAGGGGTTGGGTTAAAGTGGGGGTCAGACAAGGGTTGGGTTACCTTAGGGCTTAGGGTGGGTCAGACAAGGGTTGGGTTACCTTAGGGTCAGGTAGGGGTTAGGTTACCATTGGGTAAAGCTGAAGCGGGGTGATTTAATCAAGTGATTTGAATGCTAAACTTGTGATCTTGTGCAAGTGTATAACCCCACCACCATGTCCACCATTAATGTAAAACTCGCCGCCCCTACTCTGTATCCAATCAGTGGATACATTTATTATAGCACACACTAAAAACACAAAAAAACTGTATTAAATCATTAACACTTCTACCTCAAAATTTACATAATTTTACAGTTTATACTAAGATTTTCACCAAGTGTTAAGGTTAGGATAAGGTTAACCCCGGTACCACCTTGCTATTCGTATACCCTTACACCACCCCAGTTCCCATCAACAATGAAGAAAATCTCGACTTCTCTGAGGTCCGCCCCAGCTAAAAGACAAGAAACCTTTGTATCTGTAATATTCTAAGCACATAAAATCCACGAGTAGTACAGGCTGGGTTTTATAAGCTGGACAGCTGTGTCATGGTCATGGTTAGTGGCTTTGTTAAAACCTGACAACCGTTTGGTCTATTGTTGAAATAAGGTTTAGTACTATGTCGACATGTTGTTCTTTATATGTCCTTTAAAGCCCATATATATATATATATATATATATATATATATATATATATATATATATATATATATATATATATATATATATATATATATATATATATATGAGAATAGATGTTGAAAATACGTATTGATGACAGAAGAAATTGTTTTAAAACTTTTCCTTTTTTTTTTTTTTCCAGTGGTAACCGTCGACTAAGGTCATAATATATCGTCGTCACACTTGATTAAAATGTGCTCCTTCTATAGGAGAGTTCACATGTTTCTGTGACCCCGTTTAAAGATAGTGTGGTCAGCACAATCCCGAACCGTCTTTTTTCACTTTCTCTACCGCTAGTCAGGTACCCATTAGACTCCCATCCGGGATCCGAACTAGAGACTTTCTGGTTAGCATAGCAAAACGAAACATCAACCTAATAATAATTTTGACAGTTTTAAACGCTGATTTTTTTGTCTTTTACGAAGAATAACAGTAAGTAGTTTGAAACATTGGGTACACAATTACAAAATGTCTTAATTAAATTAATTTAATTTCTTGTCTGAAAAAAATAATAAAAATGGTCATTGGCTCTGGATATTAGTCTACAGTTAATGTATTTGATTTAATTCGACCTTAAATATTCGGATACTCTATTTCACCTGCTTTATTATATTTATGTCCACATTAAAATACTATATATTTTTTTTTTCATTTATAACATTTATATTGTCAACGCGGTTATTTAAAATACTGTTCTTTCGTTTTCTCAAAATTTAAAAGTAGATCTACACAGCAGTATAAAACAAAACAAAAAAAAAACCCTATAAAATTCAGGTGACATCAATCTCTTCCGCTTGCTCTTTGACTCAATTATCTAAGGCAGGGTATCACGCTACATAAGCTGTCAATACCCCGAGAGTTACCCCTCTTGTACGCTTTATTTCCATTCATGACACCGCCCCGCGGAAAGAAAGCCCGGTCCTATTCAAACCAAAACAACTCACCGAAAGGTTAAGTTTTCTCCCGTATCGATTTTTTGTCGCCCCTTCTCTCCCCGCGTCATCCACCGCGTACCGCTCGCGCTGCCATCTCGCGCTTCAAGGGAAGCTACTCGCGTGGCACACCGCGTGACACTTTGCGTCCTCGCTAGCAGACGACACTATAAAATGTCGTTTCTTTTGTGTTCCCCGAATAGGGGGCAAGTTTTAACGGTACTGTGGGACTAATTGTTCCACATAATCTTCCAACAGTGGCATGCATGCCACAAGACTAATAACAGACGCGGAGGTTTTTGAAAACGAGACAGGATAGAGCGAGCTCGATGCTATTTATAGAGGTTTTAATCTAGCCTATCAAGTGTCAAGCTTTTATTTTTACATCTGGTTCTTGGGAAATTATGAATTTAAAATGTGAATTATAAATAATTATTATAAATAAGCGTCGATATTTGGTTTTGGATAATTATATCGAAGTAGCGCGTACACTATTTTATATTTCTTATTACAGTAAATTATAAAACTAGTTATGAAGTAGTTTTCGATAAATAACGTCCAATTTAAATACGAAATTAAGATCGTGTTATACTTTGTTAAAGATATTTTTAAAATTATTTTAGAGATTATTTTAAAAGTTTTGGTCGCTAAAATTTATTTATTTCTTCATTTGGCAAAAGCAAAAAAAAAAGTATTTTAAGCAAATGAAAATTTATATCTATAAAGTTGGGTTAACTTAATTTCGATCTATATCCAAATCGGACATTACTTATTTGGCCATGAATAATATAAGCCATTAATGATTAATTTGGACTATTATCGTTGGGTAAAATTATATGTAAAAAAATTCAATTATCATTTTGGACAACGATAATTTTGATTCCTATAAATGTTAGTTTAATATATATTATGTCATGTTTTGGTAAATATCCGAATTTATGGTTACTTCCCATTTGTTGTGCTTTTGACAAATGTGATTACATATTGGTGCAGCAGTTTAAGTTTTAGAACAGCTGGTTAGAGTTTTATTAGCGGGGTTGGAAGAAGGCGTCGATACCAGGGGCGGAACTACAGTGCCGCAAGACCCGCAATGCGGGAGAGGGGGGGGGGGGCACGCCATTTAGGGGCCCCAGCCGACCATAATCAATTTTTTATAGTTAAAAAAATTAATTTTCTTGCATTTTTGACTTGATGGATGTTTTGTAAAAAGAATACTGCAGTGTGGTTGGATTATCTTTATTCTATAGACACCATCCCACGCTTTTGTATATTCTTTTTCCCTTTGTTTTTAAACCATAAGCTGTAGTGTGAAAGATAGGCTTACGTTCAAAACACTTACACGACTTATTTCCCTTTTTTAAAAAGTTAAATAGGGGTGCTTATACGCTCCTTTTAATAGATTTGTACTAAACAAATTAAAAAGCAATTAATTCTCTTAATTATTTTTTTTTTAAAATACATACTAAAGAATGACATAGTATGTAATTGAAATGTATTTAAAATTAATAATATAAATAAAAAAACAAACACAAACATAACACTTGAAACCATTACACATATAAAGCTTTCACGTTTTATATACTTTTGACCGGTGAAAAGATTGAAAGTATTACGGCAAACATGAAATAAAAAAGATTTTCAAAACAGACTCACACCCTTTGATTATTATATATGCAATTGATGTTCATGTCTTTGATGCTGTGTAAAATCTATCAAATAAATTATTATTACTGATTTAAATGTTTAAAACAATTGGATTAATAAAAAAAAAAATTACACAACCCCACCCCCTCTGTGAAGAATTTCCCCTCCACTTCTCACCCCGACTCCTGTCACTTGCATTTGACCTTCACCCCCTTTACTGTTATGCCTTTCAATTTTGTATAATCACATACATGACATCTTGTAAATATTCATTGTGTACATTTGCAAAACCTTTCGTTTTCATTTGATGTTCGAAGTTATGTCAAGAATTTGATGTTGATGTACTTGTTTTAAATTGCAAATAAAAGTATTTAAAAAAAATGTAAAAAAAACAAAACAAAAAAAAAAAAAACAAAAAAAACAGACTCACACACGTATATATATATATATATATATATATATATATATATATATATATATATATATATATATATATATATATATATATTCTGGGGTCCCAGAAATTGTTTTTGCGGGGTGGCCCTTTTTTTCTAGTTCCGCCACTGGTCGATACTGAGATCGTAACAATATAGCAATAGATAGTGATATTTCAACGCCAAGGCTAGACACAGTTATAGCATATAGTCCGAGTAAAGACCGGTCTCCCACTGAGCACGTCTACCATCCCCCACCCACAGAACGAAAGAGAATTTATATACAAAATATATACTTCAACCAGTGTTCGCCCCCGGAACTAAATTTTTTTGGGAGGCACTTGAAATTTACGGTGGGGGGGGGGGGGGGGGTGTGAACTGGACGGGGCTCTAGTTAAAGTTAGTAAGGATATATTTTTCAATATAATTTTTAAAAAAGTCTTTTTTTTTTATTCGTCCCTGGTAGTTGGGGGTGAAAATTGGGGTGGGGGGAGGGAGGTGGGGGAGAAAGGACAATGTAGTCTAGGATCGGGGACTTATCCTAAACACGTGACATAGATGTAGTCAAGTTCACCAGCGCATCAAGATATTCTTTCTTAAGACGCATTTCATCGCTATCAATAAACTCACTCACTCTTTTCCGCCCTTCTTTTTCCACTCCTTCCCTCTTTCTTGCTTTCTTCCTTTCTCCTCTACCTCATCCCTTCAATCTATCTCTCCCTTTCTCTACTCCAATCACTTACTCCCTCTCTCGCTCTTTCAATCCCTTACCCCTACTCCCCCACCTCATAAACCACCAACGGCCACTGTACATCACCTCCACTAATTACAATGCAGGGCCTGTCGCCAATTAATTTTAACAACACGGACCATGACAAGAAGCAAAAATGTGGAAATGTTGCAATCAAAAAAAGATTAATCTGCAGGAGATAGCATTTAGGTTTTCTTTTCTTTATTTCATCGCACATCGTAACGTTTCCTATAAGCTGCGCGATTGCGCGGTAGTTTTCAGTTGCCGCAGTAAAAAAAAACATCCTTGTATGGGACTTTTAGGATATCGCGCACATAAAATATCACACGTTTTTTTCCCCTTGGATGGAACGTCGCACAATAGGTTTACTCAGTGGATGTTTGAAGCCCAAGCATTTGAATATTGGAAGCCCAAATACAGCATATTCGAAGCCGAAATACTTGCGTATTTTAAGCCCAAGTATGTGCATATTGGAAGCCCAAGTACGGTCACGTTGGAAGCCAAATTACGAGTATATTGGAAGCCCAAGACTTACATATTGGAAGTCCAAGTATGTGCATATTGGGAGTCTAAAATTGTGCAAACTTTCGATTTGCACCTCATCCCTCAAACTTTCGATTTGCACCCCCACTCAACAAACTTTCGATTTGCACCCCCCTCCTCATATATTATTTATATTTATAAAGCAAAAATGCAGCTAAAATGAAATTTTAATTTTTTTCCAATCCATTTTTTCATCCCCTAAGGTCGGCGCCCGGGGACATATGTACCCTCCGCCCCCCTCATTACGCCTCTGGCTTATTGGGAGCGCGAGTTCGTGCATATTTGGAGCACATGTAATGGTATACTTGGAGGCCAAGTATGTGCATATTGGGAGTTCAAAATCGTGCATATAGGGAGCCCAAAAGCATGCATATTAGAAGCACAAGTACGGATATAGATCTACTTGGAGGCCAAGTTCGTGCATATTGTTACGGGTATTTTGGGAGCCTGAAGTGGGGCATATTGGGAGAACAAGTACAAGTAAATACTGGGAGCCACAAAATAAAAGGGCGAATAGGGATCAGAGAAAGGGAACGGATTGTATATTCGAAAGATTGACTGCACGTCATATTGTGTTATATATTTCTTGTATTCGTGATTACGTAAGTTAAATAAGTGACCAGAGGGGCCAAACTGTTGATTAGATTGTGTATGAGACACCACATGTGTCCACCACTTGAGACACATAAGACACATCATGCGAAACTACTTGCGACACAACACAAGACACCATACACTTTTCTTATACCCTAAGGGTCAAGTTAAACCCAGACAAATCACACTAAAACCCTCACCACAGAGGCGTAACGACCCTTCCCGGCGTCCGGGGACAAAATTTTGATTTGCACCCCCCCCCTCAAACTTTCGATTTGCACCCCCCGTCAAACTTTTGATTTGCACCCCCCGCCTCAAAATTTCGATTTGCACACCCCCCTCAAACTTTTGATTTGCACCCCACTCAAACTTTCGATTACTTTTTACAACCCATTTTGGCGCCCCCTAAGGTCGGCGCCCGGGGACATATGTCCCCCCCCCTGCCCCCCATCGCTACGCCTCTGCCACACCATAGTTAGTACAAAAAAAAAATCCAAGAAGCAATCGCTTCGAAAGGCGTCACAAATGGATGTGCAAGGGGTGCGCGCCCCAGCTGGCGACACCGAAACTAGCGACACCACAGACTACCAACATTCTATAATAAAAAATTTGATTACTTCGCAACATCAATGAATGTGTTTATTATTTTTTTCAAAGAATGTGTTTATTAAAAGTGTACTATCTACATAATCCAAATCTGATTCATTGTATTGATCGTCCACTGATTGTCAGTTTTGTTTTACTTCAGCAGCATTATGTTGCATCAAACACACTAATAACACGCCAATAAACGTAACATACTCACACTAATAAACTGATAAACGCCTACAGATCTTATTATACTACGCGTGCAGTGAAAATGCCCTCGTAAGGACTCCTTTGATGCGGCGGCGGCTCGCTAAGTTGTAATTGAACAACACACACTTACGTGCGATAAGACAAGTTATTGTATAGGGGTGCTGGGGGCATTTAAAACTTGTACACATGTTTATGTATATTTTCTATATTGTTTATATATTCTAAAATCTTTTCTTAAACGATTTATCTGTTCTAAAATATGCCCCTAAATGATTTATCTGTTCTAAAATATGCCCCTAAATGATTTATCTGTTCTAAAATCTGCCCCTAAATGATTTATCTGTTCTGAAATCTGCCCCTAACTCTGCCCACTAGCACTCTAACATATACTATCAAATGTGACGAACACAACAACATACATTGATGCCTTGCTGATGAACCCTCAAAAGCCATCTATATATATAATTCTCTTCTGGGAGCCGTTAGAAAACAAGCTGCAAGCGCCTCCTTGCAGTCCCCTCTCTTTCTCTCTATCACTATCACTACCACCCCCACCCCACCCCCACATTGTCTGGTGAGCTGTGGTCACGCTAAATGTTTACAAAGCTAAATGTTTACAAATCGTAGAGTCGGATTTCTATTAGGGGCAGATAATTTAGTTCGATTTTAAACTTACAGGAGGTAACTAAGAAATAACTAAGAGGAGGCTGTAGGAGGTGTAGGGTCGGGGTTAGGGGAAAGGGGGGGGGGTTAGTGTTTTAAAGCAAATATTTTCAGTGGCAGCATTGGTAGTGTCGAATTCACAAATTATGAATTACTGAAAAGTAGAAAATAAAACAACCAAATAGCGGCGTATGATACGCTGCGGGTCGGCTCGTAAGCTATAATTAAACAACAAACCCCAGGGTCAAATGAATTTTTAGAAGTCTGAAATAAAACATTAGCACTTTGAATCATATACAATAATACAGATACTTATCAAAGTACTAATTTTTCGCTAGTATCGCTACCCTTAACTTAATTTTGTAAATATATATATATATATATATATATATATATATATATATATATATATATATATATATATATATATATATATATATATATATATATATATATATATATATATAATTTATTTATTTATTTATTTATTTATAAATATATATATATATATTATTTATTCATTATAGGCCTATATATAAACGTGTGTGTGCAAGCATATATATATATATATATATATATATATATATATATATATATATATATATATATATATATATATATATATATATATATATATATATATATGAAATCTGTGTATAAGAGGCATCAAACTGTTTTTGGTCTTTGGGGGTGAGGGGTGTGAGTACAAACCAGTAGGAAACCTAAGGTTAAAATATTTAAACTTGACAATGATCTTGGTCCTGAACCATACCCTGACCTTATACCCTACTCCAAAATCTTAACCCTGAACTCAACAGCGGTTACTTTAAAAACAAAAAAATGACACGATTGTATTGTTCCATCTGTGTTTTGTTTTTAATTTTTTAAACATTTGTTTAGAATAGCACTTGGGTGCAAAAGGGTAAGAATTAAAAAAAAATAGAATAAAAAAAAACAACAAAAAGATAAAACCCTTTCTGGGAGGTAAATAACACGCCGCCTACCACCCTGCCCCGGGTCCGTTAGTGGCAGGCGGGCGCGTGCCCCGGGGGTTCATAAATTGTGAGTAGCCAAGTGTCACCGTCGCGTGCAAGCCCGTGTCACCCCAATCCCCAAACAACGTTCCCACGCTCACGTGTCAACTAACGGGCACCTGCGATCGCTCACCCAGATTTCAAAATGTTATCTTTAAATTAAAAAAAATAAAGTACAAAAACCGAGTAAAAAAATAGAATTAAATATGTATATATAGTACAAAAATATATTACTTAAGGTTAAGTAATTGTCTTTTTAAACAGCGCAAAAGAAAGGTAAAAAAGTGTCATGGTAAATGAAAACAAACAACCGCTGCCCACCCCCCATTCTTCACCTTGGCAAGCGCCCTCTCCACTACAATGAACATCTGCGCCGGTCTGCGCGCGCACCAATCAGGCGACATTATTGATCGACCGTTACCATACACGCGGCCGGCGCGCGCCAATCGGCGTCCGGCGTTGGCCGTGGGGCGGTGTCAGCCGTGAGCTTTTATTTTGAGTCGTCCCCTCGGTCGTGTGCTCACTCCAGCCCCGAACGTGTTCCAGGAAGGACGCAGTATCCGGCGAACGGCGGCTATCAGACGTCATTTTGTGCAATCATAGTTTCTCCAACGGCGTTTCCTTTTTACACACTGTTACGACAGCCCGGCCGGCCTTCCGCCCTAGAGTTAGACATGAAGCGAAGCCTTAGTGAAAGTGATTCCGATGATGGCTTCGACGAGCGCCTAAAACCAGGGTGAGTGCCTGTTTTAACTTGCAGCTTTGCTCAGCTCTATCTACACGTGCTTGCCGAGTGCTCACATCCTTGTGCATAGCTATTTCAATCTAATGCGGCGTTAGGGTTCAGCTTTAACGACTTCAGTTCTAGATGTGGAATAAAACATTTTAGCCAAAACTTGTTATTCAGTTTTGTTTAAAAAAAATCATCCTGGAACTTCTTTAATAAGAGAAAAAAAACTTAGTTACTTTTTGTAAAATTATGATAATCATATTCATCTAAGATTAAAGTATCCGTTCATTTGAGTCACAGTGAAATCATTAATCTAATAAATCATATTCGTGGATTGCCTTTAAGTTTTTGGATTTAGATAGAGCCATTTTCGACTTTAAGCCTACTTGAAACATTAGAAATTATTTTTAAAAATTTATTTTACTACCAAATGTAGCCAATTTCTTTAGGTAATCGCGATACCTAGTGTGAAATACCTAGGCAAAATAAACAACTGATTCAAACAAAGACGTTTTTAATGTGGAATTCTGTGATGATTATACATTAACAAGAAATAATGTGCTTACATTAAATTTGTGTGAAACGTTGTGATAACATAACTTAGTGAAATGGATTTATTGTTTTATAAATTATTTCATTATTTGTATTCGTGTATATCAAATGTGGAAAAAAAACAACAAAGAAAGATGAAATAACTAAACAATATTTATAATACAGAAGCTATCAAAATGGGAATAAAAAGACTCAAATACAAAAGAAAACTAGATAACTTAAAAAGTGATGGTGAATATTCACATTTTGTTTACTAAATTTAATGTAACGTCTTTTTTCACTGTTTGAATGATACTTTTTAAAAAGTGCAGTATTCTCACAAGGAAACAATTGGTTTTGTTTTAAAGATTAGCTTTTATTTACAGTGAGTTTTAACATTTACAATTTAATTTTCATCGCCCTTCAGTATAGGATTTTACATCCATTGGAATCAAAACAATTTCAGGGCATATAGTGCAATGAACTTATTTTACGTTTAGTTATCCAATATTACGATTTATCTTTTAATTAAGTGGTAAAATGTAAAAATATTTGTTTGGAAAAAAAAGCGAGCTGAACTCTATTGATAAAGAACTTTATGACAGAATAAAATTATGTGCTTCTTTCTGATTGGTCAAGACTGAGTCAGTCATTAGTCCTTGACCTTCGATGATACCAGACTGAATTAATCAACATAGTAGTAACAGATTCACACACTTCGTGTTATGTATAAAATATATCCGTGTCTGTATGACTATTCAGCTGTACTACTAATTAGTCTTCGTGTGATTGGTTAGCTGCATTAGTAATTAGTGTGAGTGATTAGTATCATCGTTTTTTTTCTTGTTGATTCCAGATCGCCATCACAAAGCTGCCAGATCACAGACCGGAAGAAGAGACGAGGGGTGAGCGCCATCTTTTTGTTTCTTTGTCTTTGTATAAGTTCACTCCGTGGGCTTGGGGTGGGCGGGGAGGGGGGGGGTGGATCCATATGATGTACTGAACCTTAGATTGAATGAATTATCTACACACTTTAAACTCTCAAAAGCAACTTACACGCATTAAATAACGATGTGTATCCAACTACTCCTGATTAAATGACATTAATATAAGCTTATAAAAGCAAACGTTCAACATAAATTGGACCGACGGGATACTATTACAAAGAGTGGGTGAATGAATCGAATAAATTCCAACAGAAATAAAATGTCACTTTTTAAAACGAATTTTTTTTATCAATGTTATTTTTAAATTTTTTTAATATATCTTTAATTTTTTATTGTTAAAAATTTAAACTGAACATTTCCAATTGGACTGGAACTAGATCTATTTAGTTTAAATACAATGGTTATCCAAAAGCTTTAATTAATGACACAATCGTTTGTAAATCCAATAAGTAGTTTTTGCTAACGTTTATACCTTAAAGCATTGACATTTTGAATATACATAAAATTACAGTTTTAAAAATAATAAACGAATTTAATGATTGTAGTTTATTTTTGTAAAAAAGTGTCATGCACTCTTTGTTCACACGTAAGCTAATCAATAATTTTTTTCCTTGGAACAGATCATCGAAAAGAGGAGGAGAGATCGAATCAATACAAGTCTCTCGGAGTTACGCCGCTTGGTGCCCTCCGCTTTTGAGAAGCAGGTAAACGTCGATGTATGTTCATTTTATCTCCCCTTTTTTGTTACAGTGATCTCCCTTTATTAATGCAAAAGAGTACCAGATATGCTTTTTTATACCAAAAATATGTTACAAACTTTAAATTTTGATTTTTAAAAAATTAGCTACGTAATATGATAACGACTCTTTTGCTGTAATTTATTTTTACATTTGTAAAAAAAAATTCATTGGATACATTTGTAAAATAAGTATTAGTGCACATTTTTAAAATTGTTAAATCACGAACTTATATGCTTAAATTGTATACTTTCTTTGATGACGCTCTTTGTGTTTCAACAATGACATGCTGAAAAATCTTACGTCCCTCAGAGATAGTAGTTATAATTGTACGCTATACATATGAGAAGTTATTAATGGAGTAGTTTTTTTTTTTGGTGTAACCCCTTGTCTAATTTAACATTGAATGTCAGAAGATTTGCGTTGTTTAAACTGGTTAATCCTCTAATTGGGGGGGGGGGGGGGCACAAGGGGACTTAAGAAATATCACCAGGATAAGGCAGACAGCATTGTATTGGATATCCACGAACGGTAACTCCGGGAGTGCTCCCATGAGGGGAGACAACTCCATATGATTTGGATTGTATGGGGGGGGGGGGGGGGAACTCTGACCTTCAAGCGAGAGTAAATCATACATGACATTTATGTCAGTGATAAATGTCACATCAATGATTTGTTTCCGCTATGATATGATTAAAATGTCTACTAACGTGGGATGAAAAACAACGTATTAGAGATGAAACGTGTACAATCCAAATCATATGGAGTTGTACATATATCTCAACCACTTTGAACGTCTTATAATAATAATATTAATAAAGTAAAAAGTAGAAGTTTCACATTCGAATCGGGGGGGGGGGGGGGGGGGTAGACATGGGGTAAATGGACTTGTATCCCTATTTAAATTAAGACAAACATATTTTAATAGATATAATCTTAATAGATATACCCAGGTAAATACGCATTTTTTTTCAAATACAAAGTTACACATTTAAAAATTATTTTTCGTTTCTTCCAGGGCTCAGCCAAACTTGAAAAAGCAGAGATTTTGCAGATGACAGTGGACCACTTGAAAATCCTTCATCAAAAAGGTAAACAGTCGATTACTAATAATAATAATAATAATAATCATACAGTCGATTATTAATAATAATAATAATAATCATCATTGTTTTCATTCATTATTGTATTGAAATTAAATAAATATAGCAATGCAGAAAACGATAACTATAAATTAAAAGAGTAAAATGTATCCGTGATTATGAATTATGCGTTATAAAATGTTACGCATAAGGTGGTTTTTTTGCTAGAAAAAAATACTCCCGCATTACTGAATGCAACCCTTATCGTGGAAAGGGAGGGGTGCGAAAGGAGGGGAAGGCAAGCTATTTTGCGCAAATCAAGGGCGGACTATTCTCCCACACTTGGTGTAACAATGGACGCGATTTTCATATCTTCGCGACAGGAGATTGTTCAAAAGCCAAACACTTGTCTGTGTACCGTGATGCCCCAGTTTACACTTTTCACGGCCAGTCAAAACAGACGCGAGAAGCGCGACAACTCGAGAGGGGAAAAAATTGAATTGCCGTTCTTGATATCACTGTTGCCAATTTATAACAAAGTATCGAACATTTAAGTTTACTTGTAACTTCTGGAATAAATTCGGGTATATTTGCGTTAAGGGGGCGATGTGGAAATTAGAGATAATAATACCATTAGCAGATGTTTATTTGAAAACATAATTAATTAATATAAAAATTAATTATTATCAATAAATAAAAATCTGAACGTAAAAATAAAAACAAAATTATATGCAGTATATACATTTAACTTTAAAGCATCAAATAATTGAAAATGACCAAGAACAAATCTGTATGGTTCAACTTTTAGCTCATATGAAGAAAAAAAAAGTTAATATTATGTGAGTTTGAGTGTTGGGTATGAGAAAGAAAACTAGCCTAAGACAAGGCTTCGATGTGATTTGATGTTAATACCACCGATCGTCTGCCTGCCTCACAGGCTGTGACGTTTTGTTTTTGTGAAGTTCATACACCAAAGGCGGTGATTTGTTTACCGACGCATGCGCTTATGAAAGAATGCGCGAGGACAATGCGCATTGAGCCCAACGCCACAAATATTTGGTTGTGTTCCAAACAAACACATTTGAGGTCTGATACAGTGTGGACTGAACGGAGAGAGGGGGGGGGGGGGTGTTAGGGAGATGATCCATCTTATAATCACACGAACTCAGGACGATGGGAAGGGGGGGGGGGGGGGT
Organism: Physella acuta; assembly: GCF_028476545.2. NCBI lineage: Eukaryota > Metazoa > Mollusca > Gastropoda > Physidae > Physella > Physella acuta. The sequence continues at coordinate 39,412 of NW_026732518.1, read as the reverse complement.
CATGAAACAGGCGGTCAAAATTTGGACGCAACAATCTCGACCATCAAGGGGCTGATAATGCAAATAATCCCGCCAAACATGAGGTGTGATGGTCGACAGGTTTCATGACAGCCTAAAAAAAACAACGATTCATCTCTTGGCGTGATTTGCCCATAAGATCCTAGTAATATTAGTAATAAGTAGCATACCACATCTTAATAAAACAGTAATAAATAATACATCTATAATATTATTAATAGTATAATCCGCTAGGTAGTGTGTCAGTCCTCGGTAAAGCAGCTTTGTCTTCGCCGGCGTGGCGATGTGAGTTGTGCGCGCGCATTATACAATTTTCCTCTGTGACATATTTTTGATCAATCGGAATCATATTCAGTAGCATAGGTAGGGTTGCGAGTAAAGGGCGCGGTCAACCATAGGCGTCACTGTAGAAAGTGGCCAAAAATAAACCAGAGTTAATAACTACATTTACAAAAAAATTAAAATAAAATAAAAATAAAGATAGAGGTAAAATTAAAAGTCCGCTACGGACGTTGGAATTAATAACTATACTGATCGCATACCATTTTAGGACTTGACTTGGAATTATAAATCTTTATAAATATTAACAGTAACATTACCCCCCCCCCCCCATCCCCAGTTTTACCTTCAATATCTGGCAATAACAACATTTTCTTTGATTGCAGGCATCAACAACTACAACTTTGACCCACACGCTGTAGCAGTCGATTACAGAAGCGTCGGTTTCCGGGAGTGCGCAGCGGAAGTTGCGCGTTATCTCGTGGCCGTCGAAGGCTTGGACCTACAAGACCCACTGCGCCTGCGTCTTCTCGGCCACCTGCAGTGCTACTCCGCCCAGAGAGAGGCTGCGGCTAAAGCCTCCCTCCAGGGCAACACCTGGAGCGGCATGAGCTCCATGACCAGCATGGGCGGGCACGGGAGTTTCACACCCTCGCAGTACGGCGGCTCCACCATGTCCACGCCCATGTCCGGCGTCATCCCACCCCAGCACCACCACCTGAGCCAGTCCGAGCACATCCCGCCCATGTCCACCTCCTCCCACCAAGGCGGGGTGGTCGGCGGCTCCTCCGGCATCTACTCTGCCGGCTCCTCCTTCACAGACACCTCCAGACACGGACACTCCGACTCGCTGTTATCCGGCCACATGCGTCTATCCAGCAGCACGGGCGCCACCGCCCCCGTCACCCCCATGAACCACAACTCCGTGGCCCAATCTCAAATATCCCCTCCCCTGTTCTCCACCCTCCCCAACCTCCATTCCCAGTTTCCCGTCTCCGCTTTGAACATGAACTCAGTGTCTTCGATGATGTCCGCGCAGAACGGCAGCGCCGCCTACCAGAACCACAACCAAAACCAGGGCAATAGTTCCGTCAAGCCCTACCGACCATGGGGCGGTGAACTGGCCTACTGACTATATGAATGAGAATTCAAGAAAACCCTACCACAGACCTGACTACCTACTTGGTCTATAATCAAGAACATCTACCTTGTGTCTAATCAGGTACAGGCTGTTTACTCTGTATTTAATCATAAACAGACTGTCTAGAATTCACACCAAGTCACCAGTGAACTTTATTCTGAACCAGACTTACAATTATTAGTCTGTTATCTAAACGAGTGTGACAACTAGATGTCTATATTCCTGATCAGCTGTCTACAAGTTGTCTATAATCGGGATCAGTCAACAAACTACTCAATGAACCTTTACAAACCACTTTATTAGCACCCACTTACAAATTCGGGATTACCTTGTATTCTTCGGAAACCAACGAAACAATAAATATGAATACCCGCACCATCGCTCTTCTACGTTTGAAGAGTACAGACAAATCAATAACTCACCCAATCAAATAGGGCGTTTTATAATAGTGTTGGATTTTCTTTTTCATTTTTACTTTCTCGTATATACGTAGTATAGAGAAAGTATTGTAATCGTGCAAAAAAAAAAAATCGAGATTTTTACAAATCTCGACGTTTTACACCTCACTGATACGGAAAAACATAATTTTGCAATCTTGTCCGTATGTCTGTGTGTGTGTGTGTCTGTCTGTCTGTCTGTCTGTCCGTGTGTAAACACGATAACTTGAGTACCGTTACAGCTAGGTTGATGAAATTTCATATATAAGTATTTTATCAAAATCGTAGATCCGTATCAACTTTTGAGCGATTTCCGATAACCGGAAGTGGTACTTTTCCTACTTTGAATTTTTCAAAAGCCTATAACTTGAGTACTATTTCAGATAGATAAATGAAATTTCACATGTAAGTAAAAGATCTTATTCTCTACCTTCTGTTAAATTTTGAGTAATTTCCGTTGACTGGAAGTAGTAATTTACGCTACTTCCGATTTCTCAAAAAACTAATGTAAATTTTTAAAGTACTAATATTATTGCGCACTATTATACGCGTTTTTATTCGGCGTTTGCTTGGTGCGCAATGTTTTTTTTATGAGATTCTATTCTATTTTTAAAAGTTTAAGTATTTAAAATGGATTAAAAATCATAACTATATCCCCAGTTACCATCCCCTGTTGTTTTATATAAGAATATTCGAGAAAGTTTAGGGGAGATCACTACCGGTTTATTTTACAATTACTTGAAAGCAGGTTGACTTGCTTTTTGTACTTATTTTTTAAGTTCTAGAATAAGTTCCATGGCGAATAATGGCCGTGAAAGACAGTTTATTTTCATGTTTATTTGTTGGAAAACTATCAGGGATGCAAGCCATTTCATTATAAAAAAGAAATAGGGTTGCATTAAGTGCAAACAGCTGTGAAATAAAGCAGTACAGAAAAAAAATCACTAATCGAAAAAAAGATAAATCAACGCTTTGATTTAAAAAACAAATATATTTTAAAACTACATTATTTGAGTATCGTATAGTAATTTATACGTACATCTGGAGTATGTTTTTTGTAGTGAAGAACAATAGGCCTTAATGAAACGCATTCATATACTAATATCCAATTACAATATTTTTTATGCAACAGGGGCTCAGTGTACCCCGCCAATGTGTGGTCACCCAGATGAGAAGGAAATGATTTGCTTATGAATGTTCCATCTGGCGTAGTAATACTATTTGCCGGAAACTGGGGCTACTCTAGCGAACAAAGAAGCAAAAGGTGCAAAGTGGGTGGGGTGCGAAATTCGCGCTACACCGAAACAGCTTTTAGTGGCAAGAAAACGGTTCGCTAATCAAAAAGAAAAAAAAAATAGATTAGTGTTGATAGTGTAATGCATTCTATAATTATTATTTTTTTTTTTACACCTGATTGGCATTATCAGCTTTTTTTTTAAAAAAAAAATGGTAATAGTTAGCTAAATAGATTTCTTTTTTGCTTTGTTTTTACTGAAGCGTACATGTTACGCATACTAATTTGAAAATGTTCTATTAGACAAACTTTTGATTTATCATTTGTGGAGAGACTAATTAACATAATTAGTAGCTACCTAAAATAACGCCCATTACTATTTACAAAAGTAAATGAATTTACCAGTTATCCAGGGTTATTGTGCAATAATTAGACCTTTACATTGTATGAGTTTCATTATTTTTATTTTTACAATTTTAATTGTGACATTTATTTTATTTGCAATCATTTATCAGTTTTACTAATTTACCAAGTGTATATAGTTTTTTTTTAAAGTTAAAAGGCTGTATTTTATTTTACTGTATTATTGATATTCTAGATTTGTTGTATTTATAATTTCTGAAATACTCTGTATTATTAAACAAAATACATGGTTAAAATGTAAAAAAAAAGCGTTTTATTTCTAAAAAGGCAATAGATATCACATTTAAATACATTATAATTTACAACTAAAACAAATTACACAAGTAAGGTTTTTAAAACTTTATTTTAAAGATTTTTGTTTGTATTTGATTTCTTAGCATTAATTCAACTGTAGAAAAATATTTCTGTGTTTGTGCAATACCAGTGGCCTTACCTTGTTCTATGCATTTTCTACACTTTTAAGACTTGTTAAAATAGTATAAATTAAAAAAAAAAACAATTTCTGTATATTTTGTCAAAATAATAACTTACATTTTTTAAAAAATTCACCTTGTGAAAAAAAAATCAATCTATTATAACAGCTCAGCAAGTATAAAATTTGAAACTTCTACTTCATTAACAAAACAATGTTTTCCTTTATCTTGGATATTGTTAAAGTGTTACTGTACTTAACATGATCTTCCATTCCAAATTTGCCTTAGAACAGTGTGGCTTTGAGCAACGAAAACTGCAATAATTTACCAATACTATACCAGCAAATGTTTTTAATGAACATGTGATTGTTTGATTTGTAAATAAAAATTAACAAATTCATTCATAGTTTGCTCTTGTTTTTGTTGTGTTCAAGTAACTTCCAATTAGCTCTTCAGACTACGCAATGTGTAGCCAACTCATGACTGAAATTTTTTTTTCCCAAATCTTTTTTAAAGATAATAAAAATAACCCTTTTATAATAGAATAGGTAACCTCCACAAAAGTTACAACCCACATAAGGATTTAAAATATCTTAGTTTAGGCTCATAATGGGACTGCGCGATCAGTAGTAAAGCATACTGCAAGTAGCCTGAAGATTCAAGTTCGGATCTCATCCATGAATCCACCAAGCCCTGATGGGTACCTGACTCACATTACTTAGGTGGTTGGACATAATACTTACCATTTTATTTACAGAGTTAATTGAAATAGATAACTATTTCATCTGCAACATTTGTCTTGGGTACTTAGAGGAACAGGACACAATGTTCATAACATCCTTTATTTAAGTTAAAGTATTATGAAATGAATATATTTCTATACTGAAAATAACTTTGAACCCTAACTCCATGACAGAATCCTACATGAGCCAGAGCATTTTTATTTTGAAGAGATGCCTAGATATGGGCTTACACTATTGGCAGAAGGTCAGAAGGTAGAACTTATGACTGCTAACTCAAGTTAGGGAAACTAAGGCAGCTGGGCATAGTGATGACCACACTATCACCTGAAACAGATGAACTCTACTTCATGTCGAGGGCAAAAACTGGAAAAGATGAAGATGATATAACTAACATACGTATTATTTGGCTGCAATTATGAATCTGTTCACGTATTTTTAAGACCGCACCATACAGGAACATTCTGTGGAGTCAGCACTATGCAAGAGAAAATAGATTTTTTGAGTAATTAATAGTACAATACATCATGAATGATGTAGCCATTTTTAAAAATAAAATTTTAAATTTGACCTAAGAAATAAAAAATAAGTTAGAGTGAAGTTTAGTAGTTAACTAAAATATAAAATTATTATTTGAATTTTATAAGCATGGAAATTACTTGTGTTTACGTTCACAGAAAAAATGCAACAAGACAACATATCCATATATTCATAAAAATATTTTAATCAATCACAAATCTATGTGCACATCTATAACTAATGGAAAATAAGACAATAGCATTTCATTTAACAAATGATATAATTTTAGTATCACATACTAAGTTTCCTGCATACAGTGTTTATTGATTTATACCAGATATTGATGAATTATTCACATTCAAAGTATGAAACTCATGTCCACATTTCAACTGTAATTCTCTACACATGTTCTCGGCTATGTTGGATTTGCTCTGCGAATAAAAAAATTGTAATACTAATAATAAATGCATGAGCATTTACAATTTTTTATTAACCGTATGAATGATGCTCCCTGTTCCCAAAGATGCAAGTAAAGTTGAAATATTATTATTATAATCATCCTTCCCCATTCTGGCAGTATGGATGTTAATTTGAGTTCAAATTGTGGTTTTGTTATTCAGTCCAAACCCACTCTTGTTAAGTTTTCTCAAGAATTATTTTCGAAGAATATTAACACGTGGATAATTATATTTACTCATTATGTAAACAAAGCTATGGCTGAGTATTTAAAATATGGTGAAAATAGAAATATTTCATTCTGATCGTATGATCTGCATGTTGTAAAACATAAAAAGTAACATTTAACTTGTGTAACCCTAAATACTGTTTAACAAATCATCATGCATTTTCTTTTATCAATTTTCTTTTACTTACAATACAATTTCGAATGGTTACCCATTCACACTCGGCTAGTATAAAATAAATGCTCATGTAAAAATTGAGATTAAATAATATTAAAACATAGATTACCTGTTCTTTCTTTTAAGCCCCAACAACGTGGCATCTGCCTCTAGAAGTGTCACATGAATGTCAGAGCCCAAAAATGCAGAACTCATTTCCATGCACTGTAGTTGAAGTAAGACTTGAGCGCCCCTGCGGTAGTTTCTGTGAAATAGAATGTGCATTAGCTATATTTAATTTATTTGTTTTTACATAGGATATTCCTGATTTTACGACAAATATACAAATGATGATAAAAATTATTTTTTAACATGGATTACAAAAATGCATGATTTAACATTAACTATCTGTTGGTTGATATTTAGTCCCAATTTTTTTCAACAATCCTAATCATAACCATAACAGACATATCTTATTATAATATTGGGACCACTAAAAATATAGGCGAAGCTATTGTCATTATATTAAAATTCAGTGCATTTATTTTGAAAGTACTACGACTACCCTGATGATAAAAATACAAATTAAATAGGCTACATTTGCGTGGTTCACTCCACGTTACGCTAAATCTTTACCCTAAGTGGCAGGCGATCTAAATAAAATAGATATCAGGACTGCCCGTTTTTGTTTTCGGGTTAGCAATTTAATGTTGACATAGATCTAGACCTAGTTTAAGTGTACTATTTCAACACCTAAGAATCTAGATCTAGTCTAGTACTTGTAAAAAAACAGTACGGTACAGTGTCAGATGATAGTCCTAGATCCAGCAGCAATCTATCTAAATCAAACTACCCGGCTTTAGTAAATAGTAGTAGATCTAAGTCTGTATTATTAATCCTATGTGAAATTTAAAAACTTTCAATTTGCTTAAGGGGTGGGGGGGAAGAGAGAAGTGAAGACACAGATGATCTCGTGAACTTGTGTTCATTCTATGACGTATGCTTTAGGCCTGCTGACCGTGGGCCATGGTGGGATTTTTCACTCACTTGATAGTAAACGTAAGCAAGCAATCACGCCAGTGACTATGTTTGGAAATTTTATTTAAAAAAAAAATAATAACACCTCATGTTTTCAATATGAAAAGAATTAAATGTAAAAAAGAAACCAGTATCGGTCGCGCTAACCCTGAGTTCGAACTCGGAGCTCCAGGTCTATGAACTACAGTCTACAGCTGGCACACTGTTGACTCAACCAAACCGGATGTGTTGAAATAGGGAAAACTAAGTATTTTCAATCACAAGATAATACAACCTGCGAGACGCATAGTCACTTCGATACAGGCTGCGCTCTGCGAGACGCGTAGTCACTTTGAATTAAATATCAATCCTATTAGGTATGTATTGTTGATAATAATAATACTAATGTAATAGTTGGCCCTACAATTGTAGCTTTGACCTTTTCTGCCAGCATTTTTACATTAATTTACAAGAACCTAAATTGCAAGAGCAAGGTTTGAAAATGAATTAGATCTAGTAGTACTAAGACACCTAAGAAAGAGAGTAAGTCTCAGGAGTAAGAGAGAATCTAGATTAGTAATAGATCTAGAATATAGATCTAGTATGAGTAGGCCAAAGGAGCAGGGGTCTCCAAACTATGGCCCGCGGGCAGGATGCGGCCCGCAAGGTCCTCTCATCCGGCCTGCGGAAAAAATTGTCTGTTAGAGGTGGCTGAGGAACTTTGCCCAGAAAATTCAAAACATTTTGAAAATGTAGCTTTGGGTATAACTGGGGGGGGGGGGGGGGGATGTGGCGGCACTTGAAAATTGTATATATTTATATATAAATTATATTTTATTGGAGGGGGGGGGGGGGGAGGTGGACGTTTTTCAGGGGGGGGGGGGGCTCCATAACACCGAAGATATGCCCTTGAAGAAACTCTGGCCCCCGGACTGATATTTGATAGTCAATGCGGCCCTCGGTCTGAAAAGTTTGGGGACCCCTGCGTTGAGTGTAGTGGTGTAGAGTAGTACTAGTTGAGGTAACTAACTTACATTTCACTGTTTGGAGTATTTGGGCGAGGACAGACACAATGAAACTTCCCTCCGAAATCAATATACAAATCAGTTCCCATAGTTTCAATAATAGTCCCTTCAACTAATCTGCCTTTATGTTCTCCTAATGCTACGAACTTGGATTTTCTAAACATAGTTGCAAACGACTCTGTTGATTCCTCCATTTTTGAATCTTCTGATGCTTCAATGTCACTATTTTCATGAGTAGTTTTAACTCCAGAAATCTCATTTTGAGAAGCTTTCACCTTTTCTATTAACTTAGCAAATTTAGTAAGCGCTTCTTCAGGAGAAGAGTGCTTCTCGTAAGGGTTAGACTGATTCAACGAAATGTCCTCTGCTAAAACTGAACTTTCTCCTTTCACTTCTTTGTTGTTCAGAACAGGATCGGGTGAGACATCATTTGTTTTATTAATTGCTTTTGATCTGATTGTGGCTGCTTTGTCCTTACTTCCTTCGCCCTTTTTATCTGATGAAAATCGACTCTGAAAAGTACTAATGGCTTTGAAAAGAGAAGAGGAATTTTGATTGTAAAGCAGATACCCTCGTCTGAATAGCATGGAATTCGCCATTTTTAAGGATATCGGTTCTACTTTTTAAATATTTTCTAGGGTGACCACAATATGGAGAATAGTTGCTGCATTGCCCCTTTAAAAAAAAAAAACTACTTAGGCCTTGTAATTTCAATAACAAAACCAGTTTTTTTAAAAGAAAAAAGAAACAACTCTGGATCAAATTTTCACAAGAAAAAATTAAATAAATACCTGGGGAAGACGATAAGAGAAAATCAAAAATAAATATTAACGAAAAGCTTGAGAAATAGATCTAGTTATTAATATATTACTTTAACTTTACGTAAGACTAAAATATTATTAATATTAGTACACTTTTTCGCAGTGAAAGTGGATTGGTGGTCGAATCTTGCAACTCCGACCGTTAGGGTCACCAAAGAGGGAGGGGAAAAATAAAAAAAAACTTTAAAAATTAGTGAGACAATTTTGCAGGCTAGCCTAATTAGAAAACAAGGTTGTTTTCAGTGTGCGAAGCGTCTCTCAACCAACATAAAACGCCCCAAACTATAGGCCTAGTGTTTTCATCAGCCATCAGCGTTTCGCAGCTCATACGATTCTGTTAGTTACTTTAGTGAGATAATCTTCATAAAATAATCTAGCCTTCCACCAATCTAATGAGCAGACTATTTTACTTTAAGTGGAGCAGCTTATGGGGAGAACAGGAGGGGTTAGGAGCGGGTGAAAGAAAGGCGGTCTACAGCGGTAGACCATTGGGGGGTGGGGGTTGCTAATGGAGTAGAAAAAAAAATAAAACCTCATTTGAGCCTATCTACTAAATTTATACACGGCCAAAGTTTGAAAATAAACGTAATATATGATAGTTAACGGTTTTAAGTACTTTCTAGGTTAATGGCACGGTAAAAGTCACCGGACCCGAAACGGGAGCGCTTTTTTTTTTTTTTTTTTTTTTTGCCGGAAGGACTTCCACAGGCTAAGTGTCAAGAGTAATGCTTACACACTGTACACAAAACGTGTTGAAAGTTTTATTAATCTTCTGTCAATTGCAAAAAAAAAAATAATAAATATCTAAGCTTCAACTAGGCAATGTACTAAGCACTTGGGTATTTTAATTTATTAAAAAAAAATTCAGGAACTCAGGATTATAGGCCTAATTTTTTTTTTAAAAAGTAATTTTGGGCATGAAAAAAACACTTTAAAAGATCACATTATATAAATCTAGATCTAGGCCCTAATCATATTTACAGTTTTGATGAACCATTTTAATATTATTTATACCTATTTTGTAAATGATGAATGATAAATACATTTGTTTAAGTTACAGTTAGATCTACAATAATCTACATGGGTTTTCGTCAACATTTTATTTATTAGACGTTTATTTATTAGGAAACGAAATATTTTTTAGAACTAAAAGATTATAAACTTTCAAATTAAAAGAGCTAGACAGTAACTGTAAACAATAATAAAATTCGTTTTAAAAAAAAGAAAGAAAACAATCAAGTGCATACGCCGGTGTTATCAGCTGCTAGTTTTACATATCTTGTGAAAATGACGTCTAGTGTTTCTAAATTTTTTGAATTTATGAGACTCATCGGGCAACTCAAAGTGAGCATTGTTTTATTTTTTTCAACTCAGCGTTCTACTTGTTGACTGAGTCTGGTGACAAACCCGGAATTTGAACTCGAGAAGAGACTGTCGAGTGTCGGGTTACGCCTACGGCCCTACGGGTTAGCAATCGTATATGCTGTAGAAGTGTAGACTGTAGACGAGTACTCTATGATCGCCCTTGCCCTCCCACTAAACATTTATTTAACACTACAGTAGGCTAATTTTAATAATTTAAAATAAATTTTATTAGGGCCCCAGTCCTACTAGCCGGGTAATTGCTTATATATAATATATATATATATATATATATATATATATATATATATATATATATATATATATGTGAATATGGACATAGCTTCGGAAATAGATAATTATCCAGTAATTTTTGTTGAGTTTCGTAAACATTTTAATTTTAAAAAATGTGGTTAAAATCTGACTAAAAATGAAACTAAATTATTTATTTAGTTTAGCCTAATAAAAATTTAAAATACTACGCTCAAATAAAAATTTAATTAATTTAAATATTAGGTCTAGGCCTAAATAATGTTAATTTTATTATTAGACTTACTTATTCAATTATCTATATTGTTATATAAACGTCTCTAAAAATGTAACTATATTATTATAATTATTATACTAGACATTTAGCCAGTTGATGGGGAAGTACAATGGGCGCTGGGCTGATAGTGTTTCTTTTCTTTTCTACACCAAAACCATTATTTCCGTCTCAACCTGAATCTCAACCTAAACTTCTGAACCAGAAATTTATCTGGAAACAGAACTGAAAATTTACTGGGAAATGTAAAATTATCCTGAATCAGAACTTACTCAGAAAAAGAGCTATAACACTGAACCTGTATTTCAAATGAAACTGAAATTTTAAATGGAATAGGAACTTTAGCCGAAACCATATATTTTACCGTCATTTGAACATCAACCTGAACCTAAACCTCTGAACCGGAATGGGAACCAAAATTTAACCAGAAACAGTAATTTTACTAGAACTGGAGATTTTAACTGGTTCTGGCTCACAAAATTGAAACGAAATCGGAAATTTAACTTTATATAGTACTGGTAATTTAACCCAGGCAGGATTAAAACCTGAACATGAAATTAAACTGAACAGGAACTTAAACCAGAAATATAACCTTAACTAAAATTTTAACCAAATCCAGAAAAGGAAAAAGGAAATACAATCGAACCAGAAATTGAACTTTATTCAGAACCAGCATTTTAACCAGATTGTGAAAGTTAACAGGAAACAGAAATTTAGCTGGAATTGGAGATTTTACAAAAAAGGAAGTTTAAAAAAAAACAACCGAACTTTATCTGGAACCTGTATTTTAAACGGATCACAAAATATTTGATCAGAATCATATATTTAATTGAAAACAAAATTTAATTGGAAACCAACTTTATTCAGAGATTGAAATTTGACCACATATGGAATTTTGACCTGATGCGGAAATCAGAACCTTAACAACTACAAAACTGAACCAGAAACAGAACTTTATTTGGAACTGGCATTTTAACCTGATCCAGAAATTTAACAGTAAATAAAAATACAGCCAGATTTGTATTTAACCTGGAATCAAACTAAAAAAAAGAAACAGAAATTTATCTGGAAATAATTTTTTTTTCTGGAAATGAACATTTCCAGAATCGGAAAGTTAATCAGAAATAAAATTTAACTGGGAACAGACCTAATCCACTGGGAGGTGAATAAAGTAGAGAAGAAAAAAAAGAAATATAATGTTTGCAAATATTTTATGGCCCTCAAAATATTGACAAAATAATATTTAGTTTTGAAGTCTGCAAACTTTGAACTCTACCTTTGAGCTTTCAAGTTAATTTTGGTATTACTAGTTGCTCAACGACCACAAACATGTATTAATATCGACTGAATTTATGTGCAGATTTTCACTACACCAGAAATATGCCATTTATTGATCAACTTCTTTCTATTGTTTCAAATTAAAAAATCAAGTTTTTAAAAAATATTCTCAATAAGTAATATAATTGGCCTGGTCAAGTGGGAAAAATCTGGAATTCTATAGAACGAGAAAAATGGCCCGTTGAGGAAGGATACAACGGGCGCTAGGTTGATAGTGCTGTCTATTTTCTCGGTTCTTTAATTTATACAAAATATAGTCATAGGCATATCCCTAAACCATGCACCTAATCTCATTCATGACAAAAGTCGCATTTAGAGTTTCTTTCAGGCAACTCTACTTGGGAAGCCCCCCTTTTCTCCCCCCCCCCCCACACAAACACTCCAAAACATGTCTACCGTCCCATTCAACGAAATATAATTATATACTTCTACCAGTGTCCGCCCCCTCCCAGAAAATTCTACCCCCGCCCCCGAAAATTTCAAGTACCCCCACCCCTCTCCGGGGAGGAAAAAGTCTGAAAGAAACACTGATTGCATTTGTAGATCATACAAACTAAAGGAAGAATCTGGGCGGGGCTTCGCCCCTACCGGAAGAGATGCTTGAAAAAAAAACTGCACGCTAAACACTTTCTAGATTAGAAAAAGTTCCCCCCTCCGGGGAGGAAAAAGTCTGAAAGAAACACTGGTGTCGCACTTAGCCACTACCCGAAGAATTGTATGAAAGAAACTCTTCACGCAAAATACTTAGATTGGACAAAATTGCCTTTTTATTCAATGTTTACTCGAGAATCAATGACGTCATATTACTGTGTGCACTCTCCGCCTTGATATTATTTTCTACTATGTGACGTCATATTTCGTTTTCCTTTCACTGTGAAAGTTTTTAAATTGCTTGTGTTTTCTCTAGAGCGTTCTTGTCAGATAGATAGATACATACACAGACAGCGAAACTATTAGTATTATGCCTGAAGTAGACTGATGCTTTTTCTGACTCTTGCTTAGTGTATTATAATTAAAAATTAACTGGAAAAGTGCAGAATAAGCCCCAGAAATTTTTTTAAATAATAAAATTTATATTACATTTAAATCAGTTTTTTTTAATGTTACTTAATGAACCTGCTAGGCTGGGGTAACATCCTATTGGATTTTTGGTCTGGGGGTAATATACAGAAGGACATTTTTGGGTGGGGGGGGGAGGATGACTAGGGTATAATTGACAGGTCTTAATGCCCTACTTCCAATAAGCATATACTACATGGTGCCTACAAATATTAAATTTAATAGGTAAATCCAATTCATGAAAATAAAAAAAACTCCATTTTAAAATTAGAAAATAATTTAATTTAAAAAGTTGACAACTTTGTTTCTGTCTTTTTCCATGATCATTTTGACTTTTTTAAAATTTTATACATCCAGCAAGTGAAACGAACTGGATGGGTGAGGAAGAATGTAAAGGACCCTGAAAGTGTTAGTGACCATATGTACAGAATGGCAATGATAGCTTTTGCTATACCTTCAAACAGTGGACTTGATAGAGACAAGTAAGACACATCTATTGCTTTTGCTTTGCGTTGTCACAGTGGACTAGATAGGGATTACTCAGGAAGAAGTTGAAAATAAGTAAAAAAACCCCACAATATTGATTCCATTTTAAAAAGCTGATGAAATATCATCACTGTGATCTTTTTCTTGTTTGTGCCAAAGATACATTGTCCAGATGAAGTAGAGTTCATCTGTTTCATTGACCTCAGGGGTAAAGTGCGATCAACATGATGCCCAGCTGCCTTTGTTTCCTTAATGTGAGTCAGGTACCTAACAGAGCTGAAGGTCGGAGCTCTAAACTTTAAGATGAGCACTTCATGAGATATATATTCATTGGAAGATATATTGTATTCTTTTGTCACATATATCTTTGTACGGTGGTTTTTACGCATCTTCCCTCCCCCTACAGAGTATGTGTTCCCACATCCTCTCAGATAAAATAGAAAAGAGATTAAATTAACTTTAATCATACGTAAACCATTCGTAACCCAGGAAGTTTCAGACTTGCCATGTCTTAAGCCAGGGGTCTCCAAACTACGGCCCGCGGGCCGGATGCGGTCCGCGAAGTCCTCTGATCCAGCCCGCGGAGATCTTTTTGTCTAAGGAAAAATTGTTTGTTGGTGATGGCTGAGGAACTTTGCCCAGAAAAATTAAAGACATGCCTGGAAGAAACTGGCCCCCGAACTGAAATTTGATAGTTAATGCGGCCCTCGGACTGAAAAGTTTGGAGACCCCTGTCTTAAGCTATGTTGACTTATTGTCTTGTAGAGAAAAGGCTATAGGGGTCAAATATTGAACATAAAATAAGATCAAAATATAAAACTTTCATGCAATATAATTTAATTCAAAATATTTTTTTTAAATAATGGATTTTGAGCATCATTTCTATAAATAATTAAGTGTGCATTAAGAGTTGATTAAAAATTTTTGGGAAAATTTTTTGTAGGTGTATTAAGATAGCTTTGGTCCATGACATGTCGGAGAGTATTGTTGGAGATTTAACTCCCTGGTGTGGGGTCAGCAAGGAGGATAAGAGCTGCAGAGAGAAGGTTAGGCTGACCTCATAACTTTTATGTTTGGTGATGGTTGCTGAGGTGGGGGTGGGGGGTTGGATGGTTGCTGAGATGGAATTGGGGGGAGGGTTGTATGGTTGCTGAGGTGGCATTAGGTGGGAGGGGTTAAATGGTTGATGTAATGGGGGAGGGGTTGGATGGTTGCTGAGGTGGGGTTGGATGGTTGCTGAGGTGGGGTTGGATGGTTGATGTGATGGGAGAGGGGTTGGACGGTTGCTGAGATGGGGTTGGGGGGGAGTGGTTGGATGGTTGCTGAGATGGGGTTGGGGGGAGGGGTTGGATGGTTGCTAAGATGGGGTTGGGGGGAGGGGTTAGATGGTTGCTGAGGTGGCATTAGGGGGGAGGGGTTGGATGGTTGCTGAGATGGGGTAGGAGGGAGGGGTTAGATGGTTGCTGAGGTGGCATTAGGGGGGAGGGGTTGGATGGTTGTTGAGATGGGGTTGGGGGAAGGGGTTAGATCGTTGCTGAGGTGGTGTTGGGGGGTGAGGGGTTGGATGGTTGCTGAGGTGGGGTTGGAAGGTTGATGCCATGGGGGAGGGATTGGATGGTTGCTGAGGTGGGGTTGGGAGAGGGGTTGTATGGTTGCTGAGATGGGGTTGGGGGGAGGGGTTGGATGGTTGCTAAGGTGGGGGGAGGCTTGAATGGTTCCTGAGTGCAGACCTAGTTCTGGACTTGAGATCTTCAGGTTAGCATCTGAACACTCTACCAATGGATCACACCATCCCCTTACACAGCATTTACACTTGCGACATGTATACTGTATACTATACATGTCTAGAAAAAAAACTTTGTGATAAGTGAGTAGGCCGCACTATACATGTTCTGATAAAGTTAATTGATGGCAACGTTTTTTTTCTAGATGTGTATAGTATACATGTCGCAAGTCAAAATGCGTGGTAAGACAGATGTTTTTTTTTAATGCTAATTTCAGACAGCCACATCTCATATTTCAAGTCTTATATCTGAGGAGGCAGGCAAGGAGATGTACCAGCTTTGGATGGTTAGTTTATCATTTGACCTTTACCCTTCATTACAAACAGAGTTTCTTCCAGCCATCTCTTAGGGGAGGCTCTGCCTCACCCCGAAGAAACTCTCCCCCCCCCCCAAATAAGATGTTTATATAGTAAACATATAGTTTTACTAGTGTCCGCCCCCCCCCCCCCCCACCCCCCACCCCACCCCCCAGAGAAAAAAGTCTGGAAGAAACACTGATTACAAATTAGCAAAAACCAAAACCCTAGTGTGCAGTCAAGTTTAATACGTTTCATTCAAACAGTACAACACTTTTCAAGTTTTACTATGTGTCACATCTTCCACCTTTGTAGATTTGTATTGTGGTCAAGTTTAAAATTGCTAGCCCAAATTCAGAGTTCACTTCCTGTTTGTAGTATATGTCCGAAAAGTAGTTCTGAGAAGATGCATGCCCTAGAATCACATGATACCCATGATAAGAGAAATACCGCTTCCCCGGAAACATAGTTTTTAAAAATGTTAACAAGGAGTTAAAGTTTCTTTTTCTTAACATTTCTATATTATGCTTTTTTTTGTTATGATGTTTAGAGATGAGCCCACAATTATTTTTGCATTATGCCTTGGTGGATTTAGAACGTAAATGGTAAATATATCTCAGAAAAAAAAATTGAGATGGATCAGTCAGGTTTTGGGTAAAAGCTAGGTACAATTTTTTTCCGGCTGAATCGACTGTAAGTTCAGAAAGTGCGCTTAACTTTTATTTGTCATTGAAATACTCACTAACAATACATCATTGTATTAATGTTTTTTTTGGTGCCAGAATATCGTTAGTGTCAGGGATTGGGTCAGGAGGATGATGCTACCTAACAAATAGCATTGAGATGAAAGTTCATTCATTCATCGTTCCTTTGTGGCCCCTGGGGAGCAAAGGGCTGCAACCACACATGATGAAAGATGAAAGTAGAGAAGTTTAACTTGTGAAATGACTTTATTATATTAAAAAAATTTGTTTAGGAGTATGAAAACCAGTCTAGCCCTGAAGCCATCTTTGTTAAAGACCTGGACAAATTTGAGATGTTGTTTCAAGCCTATGAGTATGAAAACTTACACAATAGACCAAAAAGTTTGCAAGAATTTTTTGATCATACTAATGGTAATTAGAATTTTTTAAATTTTACAAATGGATTAGATTATGCCTTACAGTGTTATTAACTTCCAATCTAGTAGTAAGTAAAGTTCCCTTTTCAAACCTGACGGCCTATAGGGCGATTGTAGGAAAAAAGTCACAGGAAAAAAAAACACAGGAAAAAAAAACACAGAAAAAAAGTCACAGGAAAAAAAGTCACAGAAAAAAAAATCACAAGAAAAAAAGTCACAAATATATATTTGCATGATACTTGTTAATACTTTTATGTATTAAATATTCAGAGAGTGCAAATTAACTTAGGATTAATTAAATGTAATGTAATGTGTGTAGGCTGTATACGCATAGGAATTTTTATAATTCATCTAAAAATATTTAGTATGAAGTATGTAGATTGTAATTATTTTAAACTTAAGATTAGTAGCGCTTAATAGAATGCTCCAAAGTCCACGGTTTTAATCCTGTTTTTTTTTTAAATACCAACATTAATTTACCGTGAAATGGTAAGTTCGTCTGACTTGCTGCCCTCAACTCATGGCCACAATAGTTATGTTTAGATGTTTAGTTCAACCACCTTTACTGCCCACATTTATCACGCTCATTACATAACAACACTTAGGATAAAAAAAGAAAGCCGACAAGGTTCAAATGCTGTCATTGACGCATGACGTCAACAACACAAAATATGTTCGGACAATGCCTACTGAGGAGAGGCCGACCAGAGAATAGCCTACGGCAAAATGTGCCTAAATTTTTTTTATAGTTAAATTTTCTACCGCGTTTTTAACTAAATACGTAACAAAAGTTGAGATTGTTGTGTAAATTATATTAGAGTATTTTTACTTACAATTGTTATAAACCATAATGCTTTTAACGTCTATAAATAATTTATGCTATAAAAAATACAACCCACAACAAGAAACATACAAAATTTTACAATTCTAAACAAATAAAAAAAATATTTCTAAAAATATTTTTGTGACTTTTTTTCTGTGACTTTTTTTCCTAGCAAAAACTGTGACTTTTTTTCTGTGTTTTTTTTTCCTGTGACTTTTTTTCCGTTTACCTATAGGGCAAGTGAAGTATAGTTCAGTTGTTTCTGTGACCTCGGCATATGAAGGGAAAGTGTGGTCAGCACTATGATTAGCCGCCTTTACTTTCCCTAATGTGAGTTAGGTACCCATCAGAGTTGGGGACTTAGGGACGGTCTACTGACTTGAACCCGGATTCAAATCTTGCAGTTATTTATTTTTTTTATAATTTTATGTTTTGGTCACACAGCTAGGCCAAACTGTCCACAAAAAATACAAAGCTTGTTTTGTGTTTAAGCAAAACATATTTTTCTACCTTTATCTTCAATCTCATTTAACACAATAGCCTTAAGGGTATGGGCGGGTGATGAAAATCAAAATAACCAAAATGCTTTTCAATACCTAATGCTATAATATTTAGCATGTAGTTATGACTTACAGAGGTAAGTCAATAAATTAAATCATGGCCGAAAATTTCATTCTGTTGCCATCTTGGATTTTATTTACCTTTTTAACATCGAAATAACTCAAACATGGCTTATGCGAATTCAATAAAAACTTGCAGGATTATAGAGATACTTATTGGTAACAATCGTGACGGATTACATTTTCAAAATCTTTTGTTTTTATTTTTTTTTCTTCTGAAAATCACTTTAGGTTTAGAAATAAGCATTTTGGTTATTTTAGTTATTTTGGTTTTCATCACCCACCCATGCCCTTAATGAAGCACAACCTTAACGATCCTAATTTTGTGCAAGAATTACAGAGTCAATTATATGAATATGACAGTATGGACTAACAATAATAAGGCAGTTTGTCTTCCAGCAAAACACACTTTCTCCACAAAACTTGTGGATGGGTGGTGTAAACAGCTGGAGATGGAGAGGGAGCTAAAACAGAGCAAAAGTGATGCCACTCAAAGCTCAGCTGAGCTAAAACAGAGCAAAAGTGATGCCACTCAGAGCTCAGCTGAGCTAAAACAGAGCAAAAGTGACGCCACTAAAAGCGCAGTCTCTCTAGGAAAAGAGAAGCTAGATAGATCATCCCCACTGATTAAAAAAAGGAAAGTAGATCCAGTCCCTGAGGAAAAAGTATAATATTCTGCGCTCAAGTCTAGTCTTGTAAATAAATTGTCTTAATAAATACATTTATTATATCGTCAAATTAGAATTGCCAAATTCTAAATGATGTAATGTATGTCTTTTTTTTAAAAGAAAAATACTTTTAATTCAAGGGTAAATTACCATGTTGACAGAATAGTGCCAATTATATGATTGTTGTAGCAATTGAGTTGAACACAACTTTATGGATGTAATGATTGATTGTTGGAAATTGAGTAGTACCTAACTATTGACATAATGATTGATTGTTAGCAATGTGAGTAGAATACAACTTTGTGGACATAATGATTGATTGTTGGCAATGTGAGTAGAATACAACTTTGTGGACATAATGATTGATTATTAGCAATGTCAGTAGAATACAACTTTGTGGACATAATGATTGATTATTAGCAATGTGAGTAGAATACAACTTTGTGGACATAATGATTGATTGTTGGCCATGTGAGTAGAATACAACTTTGTGGACATAATGATTGATTGTTGGATATATGAGCTTGGTGATGGTCAGCTGATTGATAATTTTATTCAAACATCTTAAGGTTAGAGTATACTTGTCAGAACACTGCTTCCAGAATCTCAGGAAACCATTGGACTCATTTGTTTGATTGACTTTGTTAATATATTTTAATGAATATTCTTTATAAGTCAAGATTTATTATTTTCTATACACTTATGTTTGACATTTTAAATATGGGCATTGATTTTATGACAGTCATAGTTTCTTGCAAATTATATTGTGCAAGAGATGACTTTAAATATCTGGTAATAAGTACAGGACAATTGTCTAAAACTGAATTAAAGAAAATATAAAAATAAATTTTTGTGTCATGTTTGTTTAAATTTTAAATCATCATTCATGAGGATCCCTGGTGTAGCATAGATACACAACCCGAGACCTCCTGTTGTACTCAGGTTTGGGTGATTCTTTTCAGTTGGGTCCATGTCATTCCATCTGCTTGTACCTTTCTGACAACTGGTCTTTTTCAAGATTGTTTTGGGCTATCCACTTTACAATGGGAATGCATGGCCTAGTGGTAGACTGCTAACATGAAAGTCTCGAGTTTGAATCAGAGATGAAATTTATATAATTTACATAGAAAATATATACTTTTAACAGTGTCCGCCCCCCCCCCCCCCCCCCGAAGAAAGTCTACCCCCCCCCCCCCCCCGAAAATTTCAAGTGCCCCCCCCCCCCCCCCCCCCCGGAGAAAAAAGTCTGGAAGAAACACTGGTTTGAATCCGGGTTCAAGTAAAACGTCTCTGAGTCCACCCAGCTCTGATTGGTACCTAACTCTTATGTTAGGGAAAGTAAAGGCGGCTGGGCATAGTGCTGACCACACTATCCCTTTAAATGCCAAGGTCACAGAAACAGGTTAACTCTACTTCACTTGCCCCATGGACTGTCTGGTTTGAAAAGGGAAATGTTTTATAAGATAATTCCAATCTAAGTCTGGTCAGGTGATGTAGTTTGTGGGTTTACACAAGGTGTATCCAATCAATAGAGATCACCCTATTCTTCCAGGTTAATTGGGTACCTAGCTCTACTCAGGGTTCGTTTTAATTGGTTTTCAGGAATAAAAGGAATAACATTTTATATAAAAATATAATTTAAGTCAATATTTTATACACAAATTACTTACATAATTAATATATTTTCTATGCAAATGGTTCCATTTGGTAGTAAAGTAAAATAAAAACAGCATTAAAATAGAAACACAATATTTACTGAATAAAATTAAAAAGTATTTGTTGTCTAAAGATCATAACTCCAGCTGTTACTGTAAGGCAAGTGGTCTGAAAATTATAGGAAGGACTTGAGTTACTCAGCTCTATTTGGTACCTGGCAGCAGCCAGAAAAGGATGATAGGGTACTATCATTGCTACCATACTCTGTAAGTTTTGTCAATTAAACATCCACTCTGTTAGGAATGTCATATGATGGGTCATCTAGTCTGTGCTTAACTTTGTGTTTACTTCTACTCTTTAACATCTACTGACGCCAGTGTCTTGAGTGTCAGAAACTACAATGTCATGCAAAATAGAAATAGTTAGGCTTTGATCTGAGTGAACGGCAAATCAAGGGATAATTTCCTGTCCTACATCTTTCAACATTACCCAAAAACCTTTCCAACAACACCACACAACATCCTATCCAACAACAACATAACAATCAACCCAACAACACCACACAACAACCTACACAACAACACAACAACCTACCCACCAACACCACACAAAAACAGTACCCAACAGTAACCAACAACCTAACCAACACCACACAACAACCTACCCAACACCACACAACAACCTACCCAACACCACACAACAACCTACCCAACACCACACAACAACCAACCCAACACCACACAACAACCTACCCACCAACACCACACAACAACCTACCCAACAACCACGACAACCTACCCAACACCATACAACAACCTACACAATAACACTACACAAAAGCCTACCCACCAACACCACACAACAACCTACCCAACACCACACAACAACCTACCCAACACCACACAACAACCTACGAAACACCACACAACAACCTACCCAACACCACACAACAACCTACCCAACAACAGCAAACAACAACCTACCCAACACCACACAACAACCTACGCAACACCACACAACAACCTACCCAACACCACACAACAACCTACCCACCAACACAACAACCTACCCAACCAACACCCCACAACAACCTACCCACCAACACCACACAACAACCTACCCAACACCACACAACAACCTACCCAACACCACACAACAACCTACGAAACACCACACAACAACCTACCCAACACCACACAACAACCTACCCAACAACAGCAAACAACAACCTACCCAACACCACACAACAACCTACGCAACACCACACAACAACCTACCCAACACCACACACCAACCTACCCAACACCACACAACAACCTACCCAACACCACACAACAACCTACCCAACACCACACACCAACCGACCCAACACCACACAACAACCTACCCAACACCACACAACAACCTACCCACCAACACCACACACCAACCTACCCACCACCACCACACACCAACCTACCCACCAACACCACACAACAACCTACCCAACAACACAACAACCTACCCACCAACACTACACAACAACCTACCCAACACCACACAACAACCTACCCACCAACACCACACAACAACCTACCCAACACCACACAACAACCTACCCAACACCACACAACAACCTACCCAACACCACACAACAACCTACCCAACACCACACAACAACCTACCCACCAACACCACACAACAACCTACCCAACACCACACACCAACCTACACACCAACACCACACGACAACCTACACACCAACACCACACAACAACCTACCCAACACCATACAACAACCTACCCACCAACACCACACAACAACCTACCCAACACCACACAACAACCTACCCACCAACACCACACACTAACCTACCCACCAACACCACACAACAACCTAGCCAACACCACACAACAACCTACCCAACACCACACACCAACCTACCCACCAACATCACACAACAACCTACCCACCAACACCACACAACAACCTACCCAACACCACACAACAACCTACCCAACAACACCACACAACAACCTATCCAACATCACCACACAACAACCTACCCACCAACACCACACAACAACCTACCCACAACACCACACAACAACCTACCCAACACCACACAACAACCTACCCAACACCACACAACAACCTACCCACCAACACCACACAACAACCTACCCAACACCACACAACAACCTACCCACCAACACCACACCACAACCTACCCACCAACACCACACAACAACCTACCCAACAACACCACACAACAACCTACCCACCAACACCACACAACAACCTACCCAACACCACACAACAACCTACCCACAACACCACACAACAACCTACCCACCAACACCACACAACAACCTACCCAACACCACACACCAACCTACACACCAACACCACACGACAACCTACACACCAACACCACACAACAACCTACCCAACACCATACAACAACCTACCCACCAACACCACACAACAACCTACCCAACACCACAC
The DNA here is from genome assembly GCF_028476545.2 of Physella acuta. Taxonomy (NCBI): domain Eukaryota; kingdom Metazoa; phylum Mollusca; class Gastropoda; family Physidae; genus Physella; species Physella acuta. The sequence goes on along the minus strand of NW_026732518.1, from coordinate 16,262 downwards.
AACAACCTACCCACCAACACCACACACTAACCTACCCACCAACACCACACAACAACCTACCCAACACCACACACCAACCTACCCACCAACATCACACAACAACCTACCCACCAACACCACACAACAACCTACCCAACACCACACAACAACCTACCCAACAACACCACACAACAACCTATCCAACATCACCACACAACAACCTACCCACCAACACCACACAACAACCTACCCACAACACCACACAACAACCTACCCAACACCACACAACAACCTACCCAACACCACACAACAACCTACCCACCAACACCACACAACAACCTACCCAACACCACACAACAACCTACCCACCAACACCACACCACAACCTATCCACCAACACCACACAACAACCTACCCAACAACACCACACAACAACCTACCCACCAACACCACACAACAACCTACCCAACACCACACAACAACCTACCCACAACACCACACAACAACCTACCCAACACCACACCACAACCTACCCACCAACACCACACACCAACCTACCCACCAACACCACACACCAACCTACCCACCAACACCACACAACAACCTACCCAACACCACACACCAACCTACCCACCAACACCACACAACAACCTACCCAACACCACACAACAACCTACCCACAACACCACACAACAACCTACCCAACACCACACACCAACCTACCCACCAACACCACACAACAACCTACCCAACACCACACAACAACCTACCCACAACACCACACAACAACCTACCCACCAACACCACACAACAACCTATCCAACATCACCACACAACAACCTACCCACCAACACCACACGACAACCTACACACCAACACCACACACCAACCTACCCAACAACCACGACAACCTACCCAACACCACACAACAACCTAGCCAACACCACACAACAACCTATCCAACATCACCACACAACAACCTACCCACCAACACCACACAACAACCTACCCACCAACACCACACAACAACCTACCCAACACCACACAACAACCTACCCACCAACACCACACAACAACCTACCCAACAACCACGACAACCTACCCAACACCACACAACAACCTAGCCAACACCACACAACAACCTACCCACCAAGACCACACAACAATCAACCCAACACCACACAACAACCTATCCACCAACACCACACAACAACCAACCCAACCACACAACAACCTACCCACAAAGACCACACAACAATCAACCCAACACCACACAACAACCTATCCACCAACACCACACAACAACCAACCCAACCACACAACAACCTACCCACCAACACCACACAAAAACCTTCACAAAAACACCACACAACAACCAACACCACACAACAACCTACCCACCAACACCACACAATACCCAACAACACTTTAAAAAGCCTATCCAACATCACCTCCTACTGTACCTTTCAAAACCCAGCAAACTAGAACAACATCCTCCATTATTATTTTAATCTTCTCAGTAACACAAAACTCGTGTTTCCATTTGCGATAGGAATATAAATATATTTTTTACACAAATGAGGTGATTTAATTAGCCACTTAGAGATTTTAAACCGGCAAACAGCTTTGTTTTTTTTTTTAAATGTCAGGCTGTTTCACATCACAATAGAATTTACATTTGCCTGAATTTCTTACTTGAATTACGTTTATGAGATACTTATTTTCATTTAGATCTAGATCTAGGTTATTTTCGTTTTTGAAGTTATAAAACTTTTTCAGTTAAAATTTACTCAAAAGAAAATCCGCACAAATCAAAATACAGCGTAGATTTAAAACGGAGAAAAAGAAAAAAAACAACCCTGAATCAAGTTCTAAATTTAGTAACAGCCCAGGTGCGGTCGCTCATTGGGCGACGGCACGAGGCGGCACGCGAGCTGCCACGCGCCGGTATGTGCGCCGTTGGCTGTGACACTCGGAGCAAGTGTCCCAAAGCGGGTCATATTCAATGGTCCGGGGTTTGAGACGTTTTTAGGAAAATTTAAATTAACATATTTTGTTTGGTAGAGTAGGGGACATTAACGGGATTTGGGACGTAGGGGATAAAGACTGTCAAGAAAAAGCTATAATTAAACTTTGAACGCAGCTGACGTTTAAGTAGGCTACACGTAGTCCTACCTACAAGAAAAAATAAGAATGAAATAATTAAGCATTTTATGGTTTTAATGAGCTTTAATTATAGATCTAGTAAGATTAATGAGACAATATTACTTTTTTGGGAAGGGGCGACTTAAGCAAAAATGTAAAAAACAAAACAAAGCAACAAAACTTAAAAATCTAGTCTTAGATTTTTTAGTTTCTTTATTTTTTTTTGTTTTTTTAGTAAAAAGTAAAAAGTAAATAAGCGAAAAAAACAAACACGCAGTCAAAGTAACTCTAACTACGGCCTAACTCAAAGTAATCTAGGCCTACATTTTAAAATTGTTTTTTTTTTTAAAAATATTTTCAACGCCGGTAACAATGTCGGCACACAGTAAAATTGTTTGGAAAATGTTTAGTTGACTAATCTATAATAATGTTTCCCTTCAACTTTTTGTTTTAAATGAATTTTTTGTTGTTGTAGTAAGTTTAAACTAATTTTTAATTCAAATGAATATTCCTTGGCCCCAATTCATGTTAGCTTGAAAAGTTCTATTATTGCAATAATTGTATAATTGTTAATTTAATAATGCCAGGACACTACTATCCTTAAAGAATCATAGACCTAGTAGTACTAACTCTAAAACCAGCATAATAACACTAAGTTAAAATACGTTATATTTAAATGGAATCTGTAAAGTAAGAAATATATTTCTACTACTTTTTATTTAATTTTTAGCAGAATACAGGCAGCAGGGCTATTTATCTTGTATTCTCTGAAACTAGAACCGATTCTTAAAATCAGGAATAATTAATACCGTTATAAAGCCGCGCTCGTGTCAGAAGATCGGCAGTGTCGTTTGGCAGGAGCAGAATCGATTATCTCCCTTGTCTAGACGCTAGACGGCGTCCGCGTCAAGGCCTTTGAGCGTGTCACACAGGCCACGCCCACATTAGAAATGACCCCGATTGTTTGGCCGTGTTTGACAATGAGCCTCGTTTTCAATCGCTGTGTGACAGCGCTAGGTTCAGATTAATAATAAAAAAAATCTGCATTCGGTTGACAAGGGATAACAAAAACAATCTCACATTTATTTAGATCTAATTTTTATAAATTTGCAATCGTGTATTGTTTATGCGTCACAATACGGTTCAATATTTTGTAAAGTTGAATAGTAAGGCCTTGTGAATAAAATAAAAACAAAAATATTTTTGGGCTTTTTTTTCAAGGTGAAAAAAAAAAAACACCAATCCAAGGTCTATAGTTTTAAATTTCAATGAATTTTTGAGTCCAATTTTTAATTACGTATTTATTGCTTGTAATTACAGGTCTTTGCTTTTTTTTTTGCTACCAAATACGTAGGACAGGGTCGGATTTTTACTAATTAGGGATAAGCAGAGGCGTAGCGAGGGGGGGGGGGGGGGGGGGGTGTGGGGCGGGTGGTGCGGACCGCACCGGGTGACACCACTTAGGGGGGTGACACCAAGGCAAAAAATAGCAAAGTATATAGAGAAAAATTTGACGGGGGGGGGGGGGGGGGTGCAAATCGAAAGTCTGTACCCGGGAAAGGTCGCTACGCCTCTGGGGGGGGGGGGGGGGGTGACACCATTAAGTGCCGCACCGGGTGCAGAGTTTCTTCCAGGCATCTCTTCGGGGGGTCGAAGCCCCCCCCGAAAAATTTTTACCGCCCCCCCCCCCCCCCGAACGAAATGAAATTTATATAATTTATATAGAAAATATATACTTTTAACAGTGTCCGCCCCCCCGAAGAAAGTTTACCGACCCCCCCCCCCCCCGAAGATTTCAAGTGCCCCCCCGGAGAAAAAAGTCTGGAAGAAACACTGACCGGGTGACACCCGGCCTCGCTACGCCCCTGGGGATAAGATAATTCGGTCATTTTATGTCCACATATCCATAGTTTTTATGTTTATGCTTCGTGTGTATGTGTGTGTGTGGGGGGGGGGGGGGGGAGCTTAAAAATCGTCGTCTAAAATATAATTGCAGTAGGTAAGTTTCATTTTGTTAAATACAAGAAAAAAAAAAAAAAAAAAAAAAAAAAAAAAAAAAACAAAAAAACCCCCACTTAAACTACCCCCCCCCCCCATTTTCTTTTATTTATTTTTTTCCCTTTGCGGGTGGAATAGGGATAGAAGACATGGTCCCAGGCTATAGCTTTTTGAACTAGCCACACTAGGGGTTAGTCTAAAGGGGGTGGGAGGGGGCTGTTGCTCTAATCTGTTACTTATATGGTAGGTTCTAGATCATTTCCTCAGAGCATCGCTTTCACATATTTCACATCTTCCCCCAGGTCTTAACTCACTTAGTAATGCATGAAAATAATATTTGTTGACGACTAGCATTTTGTTTTTACTACCAGTACCAATAGTGGGTTAAACACTATATGTTCATCGTCACTGTTAGCTAAGGTTAACTAATGTTAACTTATCCAGTAGCGTAGCGAGGGGGGGGGGGGGGGACGGGGACCACGACATATGTCCCCGGGCGCCGACCTTAGGGGGGTGCCAAAATGGGTTGGAAAAATAAATTGAAAGGTTGAGAGGGGTGCAAATCGAAAGTTTGAGGGGGGGGGGGGGGGGGGGGGAGGGTGCAAATCGAAAAGTTTGTCCCCGAGCGCCGGGAAGGGTTTCGCTACGCCTCTGAACGTATCCACGGTCTTGAAATACGTTGTTCAGGACTGCTAGAGCAAGCTAGGTAGTTCTTATAATATTGAATTGGTTTGAAAGGCCCTAAAGTACTGACAGTTAATCCATCACAAGGTGCATCGATTTTTATTTAGTGTATCTTGATGTTGACAACTTTTTGAAATAAGGAACCATTTTATTAAACAATTTTGTTAAAAAATAAACTGTTTATATAAAATTATATTTTAGTTTTGGTTCTTAAAATTGTTGGTAACTTATTAACCCCCCCCCCCACTATTTTAAGGTTTTACCACAGTTATCTTAATATGAATTTTTAAAAAATGAGTCATTAAATTAAAAAGATGTACGATTTAGCTTTTAGATAACCGAGCAATCCAAGGGAAATAACCAAGTTTTTACAAGGATCAAGTTGAAAAGACAAAAACTCAAGTTATCTACCCTGAATTATGTAGTCGCTTGAGTTGGTTACGTTTGTTGTTAATGTAAACAGATTTATCATTTGATTTGACCTGAACTTTTATACTTATCGCAGTGAATATTTTTTCGCTGAGTTTATATTTTCGATGTTGACACTTGTTAGACTTTACAGTATGGGTTTCATGTCCCTTCGCCAAGCGAATACTAACTTATTCAAAAAACCCAAAGCTGAAGTGAAATAAATATATTTAAAAAGCAATGTATGTGTGTTTGTCTGTCCTTTATGCATTACCACACCTCTCATCACATCGCCGTGAAACTTTGGGAAGTTATTGTGAATATTCCTGGGGAGGTTTCTGCGAAAAAAAAAATTCAAATTCGCAATGGCGGCGCCACGGGAGGGTGCGATTTTTCTCTATATACGGTATATAACAATAATAAAAGTGAACTGCAGTGACACCATTCTCACGATCGCCATGAAACTTTGGTAAGATGTTGAGAATACTCCTGGGGAGGTTTTTGCGCAAAAAAACATTTTCAAATTCGTAGGGGTGGCGCCCCCATAGGGCGCGATTTGTTTTTTCTCTATATACGGTATATAAAAATAAAAGTCGGGTTTGATTTGACACCGTTCATCCGATAGGCATGAAATTTTGGGCAGTTCATTATAACACTCTAGAGACGGGTTCTGTAAAAAATCATTTTTAATTTCGCAAGGGCGGCGCCACGGGAGGGTGCGATTTTTGTCTATATACGATATATAAAAATAAAAGTCGATTTAGGTAGGACACGGTTATCCGAAAGTCATGTGACTTTGGGGAGTTGATTGGGACACTCTGGGGAAGGGTTTTGTAAAAAAAAAATCATTTTTAATTTCGCAAGGGCGGCGCCAAGTGAGGGTGCGTTTTTCTCTGTATACTGTATATAAAAATAATATAAGTGAATTGCGGTGACACCGTTCACACGATCGCCATGAAACTTTAGGAAGATGTTGAGAATATTCCTGGAGAGGTTTCTGCGCTAAAAACATGTTCAAATTCGCAGGGGTGGCGCCCTGGCCGGGCGCGATTTGTTTTCTCTCTATATATATGGTATATAAAAATAAAAGTCGATTGCGGTCTCACAACTTTCATCCGATAGCCATCAAACTTTAGGGACTTGATTAGAACACTCCAGGGAAGGGTTCTGTAAAAAAATCATTTTTAAAATTCGCAAGGGCGGCGCCACGGAAAGGTGGGATTATTCTCAATATACGGTATATTTTTCCCGGTGCCACAAAACTTTAGGGAGTTGATGAATACTCCCGAGAAGGTTTCTGGGGTGGGAGGGGGGAATAGGGGTGGGTGGGAGGAGGGGGCGAGGGATTTAATTTTGCATGGGCGGCCCCCCGACAGGATGCGATTTGGCGCCCTGGTCTTTCCCGTGAGCGCTATGGTGAATACGTTCGGTCTAAACAGTGTGATAGGATGGGGCGTTACAAACACTCACTATATTGAATCAGGCGTGTCCTCCGGCGCCCTGGTAGGTTGCAATTAGGCTGCAAATAAAAATGTCTGTTTCGGCCCCAAAGGCTCACATGGGCCGCTGAGGGCTATGTAATACGTTTTATTTTAATAATCAGAAAAATTAACCAAGGTTAGATTATTAACTGGGATGTTTCTTTTTGTCTTTAAAAAATCCAAACAGTTTCGCACTTTGCGAATGATGTAATTAGCATCTATTTTTAGATAATCCAAACAGAAATTGAGATCGAGCATCTAAGAATAGACCATTAGTAACGCTAGCATATTGCATCAGTCACACTGATGTTTAAAACGCGTCAAATAATTTTTTTACGTGTTAAATAACAAATCCAATTCATTTGTGTCACTTTAGTGAATGACGCAATCTGCATCATTGTTAACAGGATGCTATTTTAAGGAGCCAGGGGTCGTACGCCGCGCCTATGCCGTAGTGAAATCGGGGGGGGGGGGGGGGGGGGGGGGGAGGGGGCTCCTGAGAGCAGGCCTCTACGTCTCTGACACATGGGCGGTCACCGAAGTGTGTTCTAACATATTATTTCGGTGAGTGATTAATGTACACTCAATGATTTCATGCGATAGTGTAGGTAAACCGTGTCCCGCTATTTATGATCCAAGCACAGGCATTGTTTACATTTAAATAACTCACTTTTAGAAAAGAAGGTCACGCGTCTAAGAACATATGATTGGTAACTCGTTGGTGAAATCCTTCTAATTTATTTCGTCTAACTTTCTTCTATCCCCGCGGCAACGCGCGGGGGGCGGGTACGCTAGTAGGAAATAAACGGCTCTTCGCTTCGTCTAAAGAGCATGATAATCGATTATTTAGCTTGGCCACAATATCTTTATCATCGTTTCTTATTTTGGTCAAAATATCATTACACCGATTTATAACTTGGACAGAAGATGTTTACTTCCGCTTCCATGATTGGCAACAAGGTCTTTACAACCATCTCTTTACTTGACCAAGAGACCTTTATCACCGATTTTTTTGGCTTTATCTAAAAATCTTCAACACCGTAGCAGATAATTCTTTATCAAATTTTATTAGCTTGGTCAGAAAATTCTTTACTAATGCTTCTAAGCTTGTCACAATCTTCTAAACTTTCGTAGTTTCAGTTTGGTCAAGTGATCGTTACTGAAGTGTGAATAAATAGAGAGACAACTAAAACACAAACAAGCCAACACACGAAAATTCAACAGAACTCCAGGTTTTAAAGGTTGAAATCAATTGTTAATGCTATTTCACAGTTATGGTTAAAACTTATTTACATAAAAAAATTCAAAACAAGTAAGATAAACAATAAATAAATTCAGAAAACAAACAAAGTACACATTATAGTTTGAAAGCAAAGATAGTTTAAACATCTTCAACATGATTTGGGATCAATAAATATTAAATGAAACATCGCCCGTTTGAAAAAAAAAATTAATGAAGGATTAATGAAAATTAATATTGCACAAGCATCGTAAAAGGCGCTGAAACAGTATTCGGTAATTCCCGCGGAGATAAAAATATCTGTGGGGATTTCTTGACTTGATGGAAACTAGGACGCTGATCTTTGAAGGCTTTTGCGGAAATTCGCATACATTTAGCGCGGTCTTAATAAGCAGTATCTTAAATAAATTATGAAAAATGGAAGGGGGTTGTGGGGGGTACCAGGAAATATTTACATTTAAAAAAAAATAAAGTGTATTTATTAACTATTGCTAATAAAGTATCTTTTTAAGAAAAAAAAATTAAATTGAAATGATAAAAAAAAAACCAACTAACAAAAACCTTAAACATTCCGTATTTGATTTGTGCATTCTATTTCTATACTCTTATTATTGAAGTTAAAATTTATCCCATTTTCAATCATATTGAAATAAAATCAAAATATCGCCACATTTATAATTTTTATTTTTGCCAGTATCCTAACGTCTTCAAACGTCTTTAAAATAGAATAAAAAGCACCGAAGCTCTATATTTTAATTAGGCTGGAATTTTTCCAAGGATTAAGGCACAAGATCATCCAATAATAAAAAATAAATTATGTTAGATCAAAAGACGTTAGATAAGTTAAAAAATATAAATCTAACGAATCTAAAAAAAACCTAAGTTTAACTTTTTTGTGTGTGGATATATTGGCTTAATTTATTATTTATACAACTATGTTACAATAGATTTTCTAATATAACTTATAAATAAACTATTCTTCTATTATATAATTCAATGTTGCTGTTATAATACTAACATTATGTTAAAGCTCAAATAGCTAACGTAAATCCATTAAAAATACAATTGAAGATCACAGTTCGTTGTTTCACGTTTCCTGATATTGCATCAAGATTGCATAAGGATTGCATTTTGGGGGTCAATTTAAAACTGAGTAAAAATATTTTAAAAGCAATTTAAAAACAAAATCTTTACCACAATACTATAAGTTTGTAAATATTCGCACCAAAAATAAAAAAAAAGAGTTAAATACAATTGCACACTTTGAAACCTGATCTAGAAATTCTACATAAGTCACACAAGTAAAAGAACAATAGGGCTGTTAAGTAGGTCACCAACCAGTTCTACGGCTCAATAAAACCTGCATGAGCCATAGAACTGGTTGGTGACCTACTTACCAGCCCTATTAGCATGGGCGCTCATTTGATTTTTTTTAAAGTTGTGCGTTGGAGGTGGGGTTAGGGGTGTGGGGGTCATTCAACCGGTCTTATTCCCGCATGATGATTATATAATCAACACAGTCGTCGAAGTCACGTGACTTTCTTACTATTTTACAAGTCTAACACTACTCACTTGTGATTTACTGTTATGATATTGTCTTCACAGAACCCCTTACCAATCCATCCTCCCCTACCCCCCTTCGCCCCTTCCCCCAACGTGAGCTAAAGACACCCACGAGTACTGTCCTATGTTAATTAGCTTTTAACTGTGGTTAGCTCTATCATGACTAAAACAAACTATTCACATTACAAGCGCAACACAGCTTCAAACTTATTTCAGCGGTTTAGTTTTTTTAAAAAGGGAAATAACCAACAAAATTAGTAATTTCCCTTAGATGAGTTTTTCAGCCGTGATTAAATATAACAATACTTCAATAATATAAATAATAAAAAAAAACTTCTATTTTATTAAGACACTGGTTGATGCATTGAGGTGAGGTACGGCAAAGTTCGACTGAAACACTGCCACCGTCGTATAACATGACATTCAATAAGGCATGGACGAATCCTAGGTTTACATGACTTTTAAAAAATAGTATCATAGGTCGTTGAAAGAGTTATTTTATCATGTTTAAAGTTAAGTTACAAAAAAATAGGTGTTTTTTTTTAAAATACAGGATTAGAGCCGGTAAGCACAGAGCTGGAGCCACTGAGCCACAAAAATAGTTTAGCTGCTTGTGATATAACACTTTTCAGAGTTATCACCATTGCGTTTTTGTAAAATAAAAACTCATTCCTTTCAGCTGTTTAAATTTAAAAAAATGTTTTAACGCTATTCAAAATAAAGATAATTTCTTTATTTTAAATAATGCTTAAATATAATTTTGAAAATTGTTTTTATGTACTCTTTAAAAATAATTAATATATAATATTTTTGAGGCACTTAGGGATTTAGGGGTCATCCATAAATGACGTCACACTCGTAGGGGGGAGGGGGGTCCGTAATGTTGTGACGATGTGTGATGAGGGGGTGGGGGGGGGGGGTCAGATGTTGCGACGTCACATTTTTGCATTATAAAAAAGCAATGTTAGAAAACGAATTTTAGACGTTATTTCGCGTTTTAGATAACTGTTTTAATAAATTGTAATAGTTTAGACAAGATTTTGGAAAAATATCAATGTTTAAAAAAAATTCAACTGCAATTTTGAGGGGGGTTGTAGGTTGAGGTGTGACGTCATTTTAGGGGGGGGTCTGGCTTTTTGTGACGAAGTGTGACTGAGGGGAGGGGGAGAGGTAAAAATCGTCAAAAAAGCGTGACGTCATTTATGGATGACCCCTTATGGATAATTTAATAAATGTGTAGGATTTGGCAACCAGGTTAAAAAAATATTACGAAACAAAATTTATCGATAAATCTTTATGGTCTACATGACTAAACACAATTTGTTCACACTATTAAGTGTGTAGCTTATAGAATTTTTGTTTTACTTATATCTAGTTCTATTTTTAGCATCAAACAGCCGTTTCGTTAAACGTCCACACACCGGAAATGGGCCTGATGACGTCAGCATGGACGCCGGAAGTGTGCTGGATCCTGTCTGCGGACTTTGATCTCCATTTACCGTGAGGCGCGCGCTGTGTGTCACGTGATCTCTCGCTGGGGAGCTGGGGAGGAGAGGAGATATGACTGAGATATGACTGTAAAGTCAACTTCATAAAATTAGTTTTTTACTTAGCGGAGATATGACTGTAAACATCATAAAATTAGGTTTTACTTCACTGAGATATGACTGTAAACATCATAAAATTAGGTTTTACTTCACTGAGATATGACTGTAAACATCATAAAATTAGGTTTTACTTCACTGAGATATGACTGTAAACATCATAAAATTAGGTTTTACTTCACTGAGATACAGAGGAGTAGCGAGGGGCCGGGGGGTGCGGAACGCACCGCGTGACACCATTTAGGGGGGGGGGGGGGTGACACCAAGGCAAAAAAATAGCAAAATATAGGGAGAAAAACTTGAGGGGGGGGTGCAAATAAAAAGTTTGAGGGGGGGGGGGTGCAATCGAAAATTTGAAAGTTTGTCCCTGGGAAGGGTCGCTATGCCTCTGGGGGGGGGGGCACACCATTAAGTGCCGCACCGGGTGACACCTCTACGCCTCTGCTGTAAACATCATAAAATTAGTTTTTACTTCACTGAGATATGACTGTTAAGTCAACATCATAAAATTAGTTTTGACTTCACTGAGATATGACTGTAAACAGCATAAAATTAGGTTTTACTTCACTGAGATATGACTGTAAACATCATAAAATTAGGGTTTACTTCACTGAGATATGACTGTAAACATCATAAAATAAGGTTTTACTTCACTGAGATATGACTGTAAACATCATAAAATTAGTTTTGACTTCACTGAGATATAACTGTAAAGTCAACGTCATAAAATTAGGTTGTACTTAAAGAGTATAGAGGTAAAATTGTAACCGTGCGAAAAATTGAACTCGCGATATTTTGACAAATCTCGACGTTTTACAACTGAATGAGTCAAAAGAAAAAAAAAAAACAATTTTGCAATCATGTCTATATGCATATGTGTCTATGTGTGAATACGATAACCTGAGTACCGATTCGAGTAGGTGGAAGAAATCTCACAAATGTATAGAGAAAAAACATTCTGTTCAGACATTTACTTTGTCTCTGGTATTCCAGAGGCGTAGCTACCCTACCCGGCGCCCGGGGACAAACTTTTCGATTTGCACCCCCCTCATGATTTCGATTTGCACCCCCTCCCCCTCAAACTTTCGATTTGCAACCCCCCCTCAAGATTTCGATTTATTTGCACCCCCCTCAAACTTTCGATTTGCACCACCCTCAACCTTTCAATTTATTTTTCGAACCGATTTTGGCGCCCCCTAAGGTCGGCGCCCGGGGACATATGTCCCCCCCCCCCCCCCGCTACGCTACTGTTATCGCATGGAAGAGACAGTTGTTTGCTGGGCGCCGTCATGTGTTTTCGTTTCAAGCCTTATTATAATTTTTTTTTCTTTTATTTATTTATTTTTTCGCCTTACTTATGTAATTTACAGCGTCAGTTTACCTTGCAAATTCGCTCTAGTATTAGTTACGGTTTTCATCATCGGCTTGTGAGGACTGATACAGATTTACAATAGTAATATTTCTTTCTTACTTGTAGCTTACTTTCATTCCTTTAAGACGGTTTACTTATACGTAGAATTAATATAAAACGTCTAGTTACAATTTTATTCTAGATAAAACATACGAAAATGAACAATTTTTTTTTTCCATCGGCGTGGTGGTCTAGAACAGGGGTCGGCAACCTTTTGGGACAGAAGAGCCAAAAGTTATAATTTACCAAATATCCCAGTTTTTAAAGAGCCACTAACATTTTTATTTCAATATTATGATATTTGATATCTTTTATTTCAATATTATGATATTTGATTAGGATTATATATATATATATATATATATATATATATATATATATATATATATATATATATATATATATATATATATCTTTAAATATGAAATAATATTTATTCAAATAAAAACATACACATGTTTCGCAGAAAAAGTATTAGAGTATTTTATCTAGCTCTGATGGAATAATACAATCAGCAATCACAGTATATAATTTTAATTATTGTATACTGTATACTATTTACAACAGTTTCGTCTTGCATGCTTTTTGAAAGTTTGTTTAAACCTGGCTCATAACCCGTTTTCAGTTTCAAGCACGCCTCTAGATTTGTATTTGTTAGTTGGCTTCTATACTTTGTATTATATTCATGCAAAAAAACGCTTGCTCGCATGATTATGTTGACCCGAAGATCGTCAGCACTCCAAATTCCAACTTCTTTACCTTACTGTAGCATCCTGCAAGACTATTCCATGCGTCACATAATAGGGCCTCAACTCGCGTCATTTCTTTTAGAGCTGTCCAGTTGTACAGTGAAACATGCATGTTTTTCTGGACCTCCAAATCGTCTAACTTGCTCTAGAGATATGTGAACTTACCGCTCCACAAATGTTTGGTTTTCAAATCTAGCAATTTAATTTGAAGCGAACCAGCATCAATTCCAAATAGCTCAAAGTTAATCTCTTTTAATTTTGTGTTGAGAGAATCTACTTTGGCTATGAAGGTCTGAGTACTTGCATTTCTTTTGAATTGCTCAAATATCTCAGTGAACCCATCCTTCATTTTGTTTATAGTAATGCTGAAGTGATTCATGTTAATAGTATGTTTTTTTCAGATTTTTAAAAATAAAGTAATTAACCTCTCTCCGGGTCTTCAACAAAATGAAGTAATTTTTTTTCTAAACAATCATCTTCTTCAAGCAAGGCATAGGCTGGGTTTTCCTTTCCGTGCAGTTTTTTATTTATCTCGTTTAGTTTCTTTTGTGATCTCCACCATGAAGTTCTTCTTCTTCTTCGTTCTTAATTTTTAGTTTTGGAAGGGAGCAAGCCGTATCTGCCAGAGGGTTTGAACTCGAGACTTTTCAGCATGAAGTTGAATGTTGCAATTAGCGATAGACAAGTTAATAGGAAGTAGATTGTAAATAGAGCATAACTAAATATTCTAATAGGATAGCGAGTGTTTATTGTTTATGTTTATTATTTTATCGTTTATTACCGAGTATTGCAGAACAATATTTGTATGTGTTTTGAAAAAAAAATATCTATATATATATAATTCTCCTCTGGGAGACGCTAGAAAACAAGCTGTAAACGCGCTCCCTACCATCCCCACCCCTACATGGTCTTAGTGAGCTGTGGTTCACGCTATGTTTACCTTCGTGGAGTCGGGTTTAGTGACGGCTATTAGGGGCAGATAATTTAGTTTGAAACGATTTTAAACGTTGGGGGGGGGGGGGGGGGGGGGGGGAAAGGAAGGGGGTTATGGTCCTTAACGAGCTACTTAAAGTGTTTTAAAGAAATATTTTCAGTGTCAGCGTTGGTACTGTCGAATTCACAAATTATGAATTACTGAAAAGTAGAAAAAACAACAACTAAATAGCGGCGTATGTTATGCCGCGGGCCGGCTCGTTATTAATATTTGTGCATGGAGATGAAAAGCCGCCTCGCGACATCAAAAGAGCCGCATGCGGCTCTTTTGATGTCAAGATGCGGCTCTCCAGCTCCTTGAACAAACACTAATAATCTGAATAAAAAAATATTTGAAATAAAAATAATGTTATTAGCTCTTTAAAACCAGGGAAATTTTGAAAATTATAACTTTTGGCTCTTCCGCTTCAAAAGGTTGCCGACCCCTGGTCTAGAATAACGAAATTCAAAAGCGTTATAAAATCACTACAATCTGACTAGAATTCCTAATTACTTGTATTGAACCTTCAGAAGCACTTGGTTTCGTTAAGGTTATTTCTAGAGATCAATATAAATAGATAATATAAATTTCAAAATATAGACAGTAAAGTATTTAACATAATAATTGTTTAATGCAATACTGTAAGAGAAATTTAATTTTTATAAAATGCATTAAGTACTGAATATCATAAAAATTTTGAACAATTTTTGGAACAAAAATACAGGTTGTTTCCCTTTGAAATGGTTAGACGATTATAAATGGGAAATAACCTAGGCCAACTAATATTCAGTTTTAAACTTAATTTCATTATTACAAGGCGCCTGAACATATATAACAATTATTTAATTATTATAATTTTTAGCGCAATTTCCATTCTGGAGAATTGCGTTTTTTAACCCGTCATTTCTGGATGTATAAATGGATGAATGGATGTGTGTCCGCAGCTTTAAGTCGTATCTCCTCCTCAACGAAGCAATATCGATGATTAGTTTCAAAAGCAATTATGTTAAGCAAGTTACGAGGATGAGCATAGGCCATAAAAATTCCGGGTTTCTTTCATGGATTTCCAGGAAAAGCCAAAAAACCTCGAAAAAAATGTAGTTTTTGGCCCATATCTCGGCAACCAGACCACTTAGCGACTTGAAACATGTACCAATCGATTCCTGCCATAATTTAAAACAATATTGCCGAAGAAAGTTTTCAAAAATATCCTTTCGTTCGGTCCCAAAATTTTTTTGAATTAATTAAAATTTGGACCGAATTAGTAGGCATGTTTATCCAACCACACCACACGCGTCATCACGTTCAATAGCTGCGCCATCACGTTCAATGGCTGCGCCATCACGTTCGGTAGCTAGGCTCCCAATGGTTTTTAGTCATGTAACTCTATTGTAAATAAAACATGTTAAATACTGAATTTTTTTTTAAAATAAAAAACGTTTTAATAACTAACCAATGGTTTTACTAACCCTGCTCTTGATTTACGCTACGACAGAGCTATTTTTAGATAACATAAGGAAATTGCGCTTAAATGTCACTAGACTTTTTAATTAACTTGTTTTGATTTTAAAACGAAATAAAAATAGATTGTCTCTGCTTGACCTGCGTTTAAAGTTGAAATAAATCAATTTGGTGGAATCGGGTGTAGGTCATTATTAGATCGTGAGGTCTCCTTACGTAAAGTAAAATAAAAAGCTTTTAAAGAGGTTTGCCAGAGGCGTAGCGAGGCGGAGCGGGGGTAGCGGGCCGCACCGGGTGGCACCATTTAGGGGGCTAACACCAAGGCAATTGCACGATATATAAAATGCATTTGCTGCCAGTTCAATTAATGGTTAATTTGAGTTAAAAATATTTTAAGTACATTATGACGATCGCAACAAGGGAGGGAGGGAGGGGGGGGGGGGGGTGACACCATGATGTAACCTGCTAACTATAGAGAAAACAATGCTACACCCAGCTGCATTAACAACCGATTTTAGATAACATTATAGATTAAAATAAGCACTTTAAAGCTTTTACCAGGGGGG